>NC_071670.1:49830166-50132833 GCF_028554725.1 Zeugodacus cucurbitae
GATATCATTTTGAAATTTTGCAGATGTTATTTTCTCTTCAAGAAGCTGCTCATTTGTCGGAACTGCCGATATCGGACCACTATATCATATAGCTGCCATACAAACTGAACGATCGGAATCAAAGGCTTGTATGGAAAACTTCCGCATTTTACTACATATCTTCTCGAAATTTGGTGTGAGTTATTGTTCATAGAAATAATTTAATCACCGGTAAAATTGTTCAGATCGGTTCACTATAGCATATAGCTGCCATACAAACTGAACGATCGGAATCAAGGACTTGTTTTTTACTTAATTTTTCTTACGTCTTTATATTTGCTTAAACACATAGTTACTAAAAGAAATGCACCTGTGAAGGGTATAGTAGCTTCGGTACAGCCGAAGTTAACGTTTTTTCTTGTTTTTTATGAATTTTACCACCGAATGAGTTTACTTAATTTATCTGAGTGCAGTTTTTAATGAAAAGTCAATATTTAATCTTGTTAACAAATCAATAATACAAATTTGAAATGTTCAATGATTTCAAAAAAGGCTTGTTTAAACGCCGAAATAATGAAATCAATTAGCATTTTCACAAACTACCAAAACGATGCTCAGCTTAAATTGAGTTATAAATCCGCGATTAACATATGAATATAAACCAACTTTGAACTCTTCGCACAGCTGCAGCTGCAACAATCGGACAGCTTTTATTGATTTTAACTGTGCAAACAGTAGCAAAACGAATTTAAGCAAACAAAAATTTTAATTTTTAACGGGTTTTAGATATGTATGTCTAACTAATTTAGTATGCATGCTAATGCAATTTCAAGCGACAATGGACCACCAGCAAAGCGCAAAGCGCGCAGACCGAAAAACAAGTGCCAAACAGCACAAACTTGTCAAGCCAAGCCCATTTCCATTATCTAAATGGGCAAATAATACAAATTTTTATTTTATTAATGAAAAATTCAAAACTATAAGACCAATAATCATAATAATAATAATGGTCGTAGTACCACCACTCGCAATTAAGACAATAATCAACTGAGGTACAGATTGTAAGCGTGCAACTTATTGCCACACGACACTGCCGTGAATGGCCAACGAGGTTGTATTAAATTCGATACAACAAAAACAACTAATAAAATTAAGCAAAAATTTTGAATTTGTTGAACGAAAAAAATGCAAATGCAATTCAACAGTTGTCGCCTGTAGTCAAACAGAACAACAACAAACAACAACAATAACAAAAACTGAAGCAACAACAACAACTGCCACAACAAAATTTATTAAACAACTCAAACAAGTGGCGGCAATGCAAGTCGCACCGCTCAAGTGCCAAGCACCGCCACATTGTTGCCACGAAACACCTCTGCAACTGCCCACACGGACGCGGTTGCAACTGTTGAAATATCAACACAAGTGTGTGCCTATGTGTGTGAAAAATTTAAATTCGAATTTTTTGATACTCGTGCGATACATACGCTCGCCAACCACTATTTGTCGACTAGTTGTTGTTGTTTTTATTTTGAATATATTTTTTGATTTTCGCTTTTTTGTTGTTTTTTTTTTGCTGTAGATCCTCAACACAGATAGCGTATAAATGTACGACACGCGTACAAGTAAATTTCAATCAGCACACGGCGGCGTTGCCGAAATTTAAATTAAATTAAAAAAAAAACTTTTATGCAAATAAAACAAATTCTTCAGTTGATAATTTCATGGAAAACGGAAAGCCAAAACGTGTATAAACCAACCAAACTTGAGTAATCTGAGTGGTCCGTAGTGCAGGCAAAAAATATGCATACTTGACACTTAACTGCTTGATGCACAGTGGGACTTTTGACTTAAACCCTTTTACTTCGTGATTTTTTTTCAAAAATTTTATTATAAGATATTTTAATGGAAATATACTAACGATATTTAGATCTTTCATATTCTCATCATGCTTTCGAAAACTTAGTAATCTAAATACATTTGAGAAATATTGATATTTTCACTTCAAGTATCAGAACTTACCAAATAGAAATACAGAAGTCCAACGTTCCCACGACCGTCGGTTTTACGTTATCGAAACGGAGCTGGATTTTTACACTGTCAAAGATGGTCTATTGGCAGCACTTCTCAAAATTATTTGAAGTATATTTGAACAACAAGAACACATGATCCAAAATACAATATTCAAACGTCGAGTTTCAAAGGATATGATGAAGAATCGAACCTTCTAATTTCATAAAATCAACCGTAGACTCATAAATGACACCGAATTCGAAACTAATTTAATTCTAGACAATATTATGGAATCCCATTCTTATAAAATTTTAATATATTTCGACGATTAATTGAAGATCTACAGCCTTGTAACCAATTTATATAAGAAACCCAAAAACACACCCCATCTCTCTATTTCTCCACATAATTTTTTAACTTACTGAACTCTTTCTTACAACATACGTTCGTCATTTTCAAAAATGTTCGGTTTCATGAAGTCAAGTTAGGAATTGTGATACGACAAAATATATATTTTAAGCTTTGAACATCCACTGTTCGATCACCTATCTCATACAACCATTTCAATGCAAGTGGTGACTGTTTTTGACTCCTCAGGTAGAATAAAAAGCGTGTCTCTTTTGGCCGCTGAAGTGTTTGTTTAAAAAATATTTTTGTCGGCCTCTTTGTTGTTTCTTTATTCTAAGAGCTTATAATTGAATTTTGCATTGCATTGCGTTTTGATTGTGCTGCAAGCATTTTCGATTCCAAAGCGCAATTCTGTAGGTCAAATTGCATTTTGTGTATAAGGAATGCATAATATGAAAAAAGAAGTATTTTTGTTAAGTTTACAAGGTTCTAAGAGGAAGTGAGGTTTAATATGTGTGGCTCATTAAGTCTAAAATCAATCGAAAAGATAATCTAACACTATGAAGGGCACAATTATAATGATTTTATATCTACATATTTCTCCATATTTATGAATCTAAACATCACTTCAACTTAATAAACCTGATCCAAATATACAAACCTGATCTAAATTGTTGTAAAGCGTCTTACCAGCCTGAAATAACAGGTTAAAAAGAGAATTGCTTTCAAATAAGAGGTCATCTCCTAAAACATGATTATTTGGAAAGCCAAGAAAGATTCAAAACAAATGATTGGACGATTCTATCAGTTTCTACCGAGATTAACTTTATTAACTATTATTTCTGAAGAATAAAGATTAAGTTCAAAATTGGGGTGTCTTTTCTTTGAGGAACAAATATTTGTAGGTATTTGTAAAAAAAATTTCTTGTTTCAGGATAATTTTTTTTGGAATTTTTTTAAATAGATTTTGCTTGGTTTTTATAGTGATTCTCGATTCTGTTCATTAGTGGAGGTAAGAAATCTAAATATTTTACTTTTCGTGTACTACAATCTTAATTAGAAGTATTGTAATGATTTTGCTTTTGAATCTTTGAAAAGTTCTTAAGTATTAATGATGATCCCTACAGTTGAATAACTTGTTTCCACAATGGTTTTAGGTTAGATGAATTATGAAAAACCGTATGATCTGACAACAACTAGAATAAGATGAGAAACTTACTTCTGGATTATATTATGGAAAGGATATAAGAGAATCAAGTCCAAAAATGAACTTCGACCTGAATTTACAATGTTTTGAGATGTTAATGTTAATCTAAAAATATAAATACCGAATTGGATTTCTGTGATAAATTTATTATGGAATAATTTGCCTATAGCAAATATCACTTGATTTAGACTCAAGTTGTAGTTTTATTTTAAATTGTTATGCATTATTTTATGTGTCTTCTTCGCTATTTAAATACAAAATTAACTTCGATGACGACACCCCAAATGGCGCGCGAGCGAATTTCCAGAGGTTGGGCGAAAAATGGTGTGTTTTCGTTGGCAAATGCCTATAATTAAATGAGCCATGAATTGGATTAAGCGCGACAAATATGCGTGAAATACCAGCCACAATCGAATAACAACAAAATAAGTAAATTAAGAAAACTTGAGTGCGCTCGAGCGAATCGCCACAAAATTGAAAGCGACAGTGCAGAGACACCCAAAAAAAGGTAAAGAAAATCCAAATCAGAACAAATTCGTTGAGTGCTTGGTAACAAAAATTGAGAACAACTAAATAACAACCAACATGAAAGGGTTACGGTTTGCGAAAACCAAAATTGAAAAGAGGATATTATGGACCCAACCCATAAAAATGGCAATGCTTCACGAGGCAGCATGAAGCGCTGATCGCGCGGGATGAGAGCGAAAGCGGAAAGCGCAGGCTTGTGGCGACATTAATCCACGCAAAAATTCCAAAACAAAAAAAATTCAGCGTCTTCAAACAACAACTGAAAACCGCGGCTATTAACAATAACAAAACCAATGAGAAAGATCGAAAAAGTGAAACTAAAGTTAAACTAAAGTTAAACCAAGAACAACAATGAGCGGCCTTTATGCAGCATGTGTATGCTGATCCACCAACAGACACTGACATCGAAATCCCAAAAGCATGACAATGAACAGCGCGCACCGAAATGGGGTTGCCTGTCGGCAGAACGAGTGGCAAAAATGTTGTTGTCACTTGCGTGGTTGACTGACTGCGACGTCGACTGGAGCGCCAAAGTCACTGACAGACCGAAGATCCAGGACGCAGCGTAGTTCTGAAGGCGTTGCGGCGGTGCTGCGTTGGGCGCTGAAAGATCCGCCAACAGCCTCGGCAGAAGAAGAATAACGCGAAGACTTCCAGCGACAGCATAAGTTATGATGTTTCTAAAATAAGAATGTGATCATTTACGCGAAAACGCCTCGAAACGCAGCAAGTAGAGTGTGCATCAGAAAAAGACGAAATCAAATGTGGAACCAATGAAACGGCTAATGGGCACTGGAGTACATAAAAATGCGTTCGAAGTGGCGCTGAAACATTTTACAAACGCGCGAGTGTGGCGCGAAGGGGGTAATGAAACAATGAAACAGAAAAAAGAAACAAAAAACACACGATCAAACGATCGACTGACTTTTAACGAGTCTCCCTAACATAATCACATGTTTAACGCAGTCTTTTGGGTAGTCCATATATGCTGGGTGTTTTGTCTCAACAATGTTGCCTTGCTGCAGCAACATTCACAGCTTCACTGCGGCTCTCTGTGTGTTGCTGCCGTCAGCAGCGAAGGAGTGCCGCCATGCGTGTTCTGGAGGTCATGTGGTCGCATACATTAAGTGTGAAATTTATGTGTGAGCTGTGTAAGAGTTACAAGAATTATATGCACATGTTCGAATGGTTGTAGGACATGTCGAGGGAAATCACAACAACATGTTTTTGTAGCGCGTATTTACGTATTACAACAAACAGAAATGTGTGAAAATTCATGTGCGTACGTTAATTTATGCGCGATTTCGTAAATATTCATGGAAATGGAGTGTTCTATCAGCGTATTCGGTGTATGCAGATTTTATTTATAGGAACTCAATAGGTGGAATGGAAGTTTTCAAATACTATGGATAAGACTTTATGCTTTCGGAACCAAAGACAAGTGAATATTTAGATCGCTTAAACTATATTTAATATGAGACCAGATAACCTCTATAGGTAGAACAGAAAACGAAAATGCTTGAATTATAGTAGGAACGAATCTAAAATAGGATAGATCAAAATTCAAGAAAATTATCATGATACCGAAATTTCCCTTTTAAATATTAAGCTAAAAGCCTGAGACACTGGGAGTAAAAAACGAAAAAAATTCTCAGTAAATGAAGTATTATAGACATCATAGATTTGCCAGCTAAGTCATCAGAAATGATAATCCAGCTGTCTATGATAAATATTAAGATATAATTATTATATTGAAACGGACCCGAACCAATTTTAACCAACCCACCCAGTCAAAGGAACTTTACGATAATTCTTATATAAAAAATAAAAAAGCGAATCCCTTTTTGTCAATTTTAGGTCATCTTAAAACGCTTTAGTTATAAAAGATATTCCTTCGACAAGGATGCCCAAAAATCAACGAGATTTCCGATTAGCCTTTCCCACTATAGACGGCACTTCCTAAATGGAACGAATCCGGATTTTTATACGGTCAAGGACGAACAACTCAACAGTATTTCACAGAATTATTTGGATAATGTTTTCTGTAGTTACAACAACAAAAAAAACAATTCGATCTTTCATGATCTGAATTGTAAACATGGATCTCAGAAGATATATGACGATAAAATGTAAGATCTTTTCGGGAACTAGAAGGCTACACAAATTCATCGATCGAATTGATCCAGAGTTTATTCAAAACTAAAATATATCTAGCTGAATGATTTTCTATATCAGGATTGCTAAGGGTTGTTATACATATATACTACATTTGTAAAGGGTTTGTATCTCCAAAACTATTACTCGAATCGACTTGAAATTTTAGGACAATATTATAGAGTTGTTGTAGAATGATGAGGTGATGTTTGATAAGGTATTAAAAATATATTATATTGTAAGACCTTGTAAAATCCATATAACTCTTTAAAAGAGAACTAACTTTTTATTTTTTTCGAAGATCTAACTTAGACTCTTCATAGCATCTCTCATATAAGCTTGACTGAAAAGTTTTATACACCATTAAATTAAGAGGAAAATGTGGATAGTATCCATATTTTCGATTCATTAGTAACTATATCCTGTGATTAATAATAATTTTTTTAAATTATTTTTTCAAACTTCGAAGCCAATTATTTCGATTTTGGAGGCTAATTTCGAAAATCAGAGAATTCACTTATTTTACTTGTGACTCAATCTTAAGAAAAAAATTAATTTGGTCCAAAACCCAGCCAAGTGTTGTAAAGTGTTACGAATTTCAGATTGAACATCTGCGAATGAGTCACACATTGGTATTATTACATAGAAACGTGATATATTTGGAAATTTAGAAAATAGCGAATATAGCGCAGAATAACAGAAAAATGCACAAGAATGTAAAAAAATACATTATTCAATGACACCAAAACCGACAAGGCGCAACATCAACGTCTGGAATGTAGCATAGCGTTAAATGATACGCATAAGCGAATATTTGGGAGGCGCCAAGATGATGACTTTGTGATGTGTGAATTCTCAGAATAGCTGAAGAATATTGGCAGAAATATTCGAAAAAATATAATAAGAAAAATATTATAATGTTTCTATTAAGCTAAATGGGGTAACCATAAGCGCGAGTGTTAAGCAAATAAATTTAAATAAATATATATAAACTATAAGATTCTTCTTTAGCAAAATTTTTTAGCATTACTGTATGGCATGATTTGTGGTTAGTGCGTTTTTACTTGTTTGTTATTTAAAATATATTTTTGATGTTTTACAATCTGTTAAGTACTTGTTTACGCATGTATATAATACATTATGTTCAAATATATTTACAGTTAACATTTTTTTTCAAATGTGTAAGTGCATATTATTAATGTTTTTTTTAATATTTTTGTTTTTGTGTTATTTACCAAGCAAATTTCTTTGAAAGTAAAATTAGAATTAATAACAAAATCATGTGAGCAGTTAAAAAGTGAAAACAACAACGAAAATATGCATTACAAATAAAAAAAATAACAATTCTTTGTTAGATAACTGTAAAACAAGTAAAGCACCCATACCACTTACTAGGTTCATAAAGACCATAGGGCGCTACAAAGTAAGCACGTTTTCGTTTATTTTTTTGTTTTCGTTGGAGTTGTTTAAAAATATTTATATATTTTACAATGTAAAGGAGTCCATGGCGTACCAATTATTGGTTTCGGTATAAAATGGGGAAGAAAATCAAAAAAGAGAAAAAATAAAAATTTCATAAATATATACTTTGAAGGTCGGTTTAAAGGAATATTTGTGGGATATCGATTGAGGGTGTGGTTTGTTTTGTAACTGGAAAATTTAAATCGATAGGTAAATAAATATAATATTAATATTAGGGGTGTTCTTTTTTTTATTAGAAATATGAATTTAGTTGTTTTTGGTAAATTTCTTAATTTTTATAATGAAATCACTTTTGACACTAATTTTATAAGAAATTTGGTAATTAAATATGTTTTTATATTCAACTCTCACAACATAACCCTACATTAGCTTATCCAGCGCTTTATTCAGCTCTCATTTTCTTAAGCTGAATAAGTGCTGAATGCCAAACGATCTGCGATACTTCGCGGTATGGCGGTCAAAATTGAAATATTCTTTATTAATTATATCAATCCGTTCAAAGAATTTTTATTATTTTCTGATTAAGAAAATTTTTTTATATTTTGACAATTTTGAAAAAATAAGAACACCCCTAATATAATATCTAGAATTATATAAACATATAATAGCAAATAATAATTAACTGCTCCTTAATATATAAACATGTAAAATATTTATATACAAAATTATCAAAACTATTTCTTATTCATAGCGTAAATTTTAGTCACAATTCTCCGAGAGTTCACTGTACAAGAAAATTATATACTTTTCTTATTAATAATATTATATAATTTGTTTAATATACACAGTTGGCAATGAATTAATGAAAATTTTTATGTTTGCCAAATCATGTAAGAAAAATCTGTTATTTACGTAAATTAGCACCGAGACAGCTAACTACACTTTCCATTAGACCTTTTTCAGCAGAAAATATATTATAAAATTATTTACAATTAAATATTTTTTTAGATTTTTTTTAACTAAATTATTGTATGAATTTTTTTTCACACACAAAACAAAACAAATAACTATGCGACAGTTCGTAAGAAACATGAAAACCTTCACCAGATGAGAGCATATTTTTTAAAGTTTTATGAAACATAAATAATATATGTCTATAAGGAACAGATAGTAATTAAAATATTTACGCTCAAGATAAACATAAATTATTCTTTTAATTGTAGACTTTATCACAATTATTGTATGTAGTCACAGTATTTATTTTTACTTAGAAAAACTAACTACGAAGCAGTTAAATAAATAAATATATTTCAATAAATATTTTTAGATTTTTTCTTTAATATTCAATCACATAAAACTTACATCTTCGCCCATCGGTTATGATCTGTTCACAGTCGTTCAGCGTCTGTGTAATCGGGCAACGATATAGCGCGCCAGTTTGATTTGTACCAGGCTGGAGATTTTTATCCAATGGAGCACCAACTAATAGCCTGTAGGTAGAGAGAAGAAGGATAAAAGGTTAGTAATTATAAATTGATAGGTTATAAATAAAGAATAATTATATTTGGAGACTTTGATCAACATTTCTTAAGGTTATGAGAAAGTTGAGATCTTGAGATTGATATAATGAGTATTTTAAAAGGTATATAGTTTCCTTAAAGGATCTTTTACTATCAAATGTCGAACGCTTCAGACTATTAATTAGAGTTTTTATGATGTTCGTGTCCATATCTATCGTCTAAGGGCTCAATGGTTCCAACCGGCTGAGGTAACAAGCTATACATGGCATGAAATCACGACCGTGTTAGGACGGTTATCGGATGGTTATCGGATAAACTAGAGAAATGCGAATAATGTTTGGACTTTCAGGTCTCTCTCTCTAACCTCTACCAGTTGCCAAACAACTTGCGGTGCTCTAAATGAGAGATCAGGACGGCTATGTTCAAAAAAGTGGCACAAAAGACAGTCTGATAAGTCTCCATAAGATGTCGTACAATAACAATTAATTCAAATCAATTCATTAAACACTTTATTACTACCGTATAATAAATTTAATCTGAGTTAATCGGCACGGAATTCCATTCTTTATCAACACCAACAACAAAAGCAAAATCTTTACATAATCAACAGAATCTCACCTGCAGTCACCGCATATTATCTGTGTTAATCTGCTCATTAGTTTTTCATTGAAATTTCTTTTGAAGAAGAAAAGTAGCCTCAAAGCAGCACATGGTAATCAAAACGGTTCATAAATGGTTTTTCTTAACACTTTATTACCGATTACCGAACTCACTAAGCTGATTAAGCGAAGCGTGTTAATGTTGTGTTAATTAAATCAGATGCATTTATTTGCATATTTAAACGCAAGTATATCGAGTATATATAAAGAATATTTATGTAAGAAATATTTATCACATATGCCGAGAAATTCTAACCACTACCAATATATGTAGTATCTATGATATCTAAAGTTGCTGAACCAGTTTTTCCATCGTTTTTCAATTAAGTAGAAAATTTAATCTGATTCTTATAGCGATATGATTGTAGATACATGCGTGTGTATCTATTTGTTTGTCAACACTCATTGCTTGAGTAGTAGTGGCGTGTAAATAGTTGATTCATTTTACTTTTATCGCCGCAATGTGTCAAGTGAACGAACAGCATAACAATAGACACCTGATAGCAGGCTAAGGCGCAGATAAATTTACGCATTTATATAGTTAATAGTTAAAAAAAAAACAACAAAAAAAATGTATAGATACATATATGTATGTATGTGAAACTGTTTGGTAATCGTAGTCGAGCGTAAAATTGTGAGTTTTTCGCTAGGTGCACGCAATTTGTTGTTGTATTTGTGGGTGGAGAAAAATTGTTTATTTTAATTACTTCAATTTAATTATCTTTCATTTTATTTCAATTATGTAAATAATTTGTTTCTTTAATTTTAATTTAATTTAGTATAATTTTCCTTAATTAAATTTAATGCAATTTATTTATGTTCTTTTATTTAATTTAATTTAATTTTATTTTATTTTTTTATTTTATTTTATTTTATTTTGTTTTATTTTATTTTAGTTTATTTTATTTTATTTAATTTTATTTTATTTAATTTAATTTAATTTAATTTAATTTAATTTAATTTAATTTAATTTAATTTTATTTTATTTTATTTTATTTTATTTTATTTTATTTTGTTTTATTTTGTTTTATTTTATTTTATTTTATTTTATTTTATTTTATTTAAATTAATTGAATTTAATTTTATTTTTTTTTTATTTTATTTTATTTTATTTTATTTTATTTTGTTTTATTTTATTTTATTTTATTTTATTTTGTTTTATTTTATTTTATTTTATTTTATTTTATTTATTTTATTTTATTTACTTTTATTTTAATTTATTTTATTTTATTTTATTTTATTTTATTTTTGTATTTTATTTTATTTTATGTTATTTTTTTTAATTTTATTTAATTTTGTTTTATTTTATTTTATTTTATTTTATTTTATTTTTTTATTTTATTTTATTTTATGTTATTTTTTTTAATTTTATTTAATTTTGTTTTATTTTATTTTATTTTATTTTATTTTATTTTATTTTATTTTATTTTATTTTATTTTATTTAATTTAATTTAATTTAATTTAATTTAATTTAATTTAATTTAATTTAATTTAATTTAATTTAATTTAATTTAATTTAATTTAATTTAATTTAATTTAATTTAATTTAATTTAATTTAATTTAATTTAATTTAATTTTGTTTTATTTTATTTTATTTTATTTTATTTTATTTTATTTAATTTAATTTAATTTAATTTAATTTAATTTAATTTAATTTAATTTAATTTAATTTAATTTAATTTAATTTAATTTAATTTAATTTAATTTAATTTAATTTAATTTAATTTAATTTAATTTAATTTAATTTAATTTAATTTTATTTTATTTTGTTTTATTTTGTTTTATTTTATTTTATTTTATTTTATTTTATTTTATTTTATTTTGTTTTGTTTTTTAACACATAATTTTTCTAAAATTTTGTTATATTTTTTATAAGATTTTTTTTTAATTTAAATGTTTATTGTCTTCGATATTTTAAATATTATTTTTGAAAATATTTTATCTTAATTAAAATATTATTTCTTTAAAAATTTTTCCAGTGTAGCTTTAAGCTGATAAAGACTCCGCAATACCGTACTTTACAAATTGAATTTTTTTTACTTTTCTGTAAACATTAAATACGCCACTTTATGAGCCAAACAGCTAAGTGGCAACAGACTTATATACAAACATATTATATGTGTATAATAACAACACTATCTGTCAAACAATTTCGTCATTACTTTTGACGTTCAACGCTACCACCACACTTGGGCTAACAGTCAATGTCCGATAGGCTCGACAACATTACATTTTATGTGTCTGTGTTAAGGCGACACTGCTTGTTAGAGTTAGAAATTAACAATTTCACGATATAAAAAACTCAAACAAATAAAGAAAAGTTAAATAATATAAAAAAATATATTAAAAAGAGACGGTAGATGAAAGTAGATAATTTTTACTCGAATACATAATTTTCTTACCACATTCGCTTCATTCATAGCATTCAAAGTCAATTCGAGTGGCAAGTAGTGTTCGCTACGCCAATAAACTCATTAAGAGCACACATGATTACTTACAGACATTTTTGATGTACATATAAACTAATAAAATGCTTTACATAAATATATGCACCCACCCCTTTTGCACTAAATACTCAATGTCATCGAAGCACTTTGTGTGCCACAGCTGCCGCGCGCCGCCCAATAAACGAATTTGTTGTTATTTTAATGATCTCAAGTGGCTGAAACGGCAATTAAAAATTATGACTGGCAATCGTTACAAATTGGTTTGGGGATCTCTTGACATAATACCGTACAAAAGCAATAAAAGTGCAACACTTAGTTCCCCCTCAACAGTGGAGTTCGACACTCACCAACGCAACAACAAAAGCGGTGCATTCTGCTTAATACCAAAGCCAAGGAACTGAAGAGAGTGTGGGGGGTGCATACTCTTTAATGTTCTTCTGGTTTGTTTGTGGTTTCTGAATTCTGCATTCTGTTGAATTCTCAAGTGTCGCCTGTTCTGTTTAATGGTAATCGGCATAATTCTTGGATTGCATTTCTCCGTTATTTTTGTTGTTCTTTTCTGTGTTAAGTATTTGAGTAATTAAAGTTTAAGCAGTTTAACAGCTGCTTTTTTGGGGGGATTCAACCACATTTTTGTTCTTATTTCATTTGTTTTAATAATCATTTTTAATATTTGGTATGGTGAGTCGCTTTCGTTCAAGTGGAAATTATTGTTAATGCAATAAATGTGAGTGACACTTAAGTGATGCTTATGGGTGGTTTGGGAAACATACATAGAAGGGTTCGGTTGAAATTAAAATTATATGAAACATATGTACATGAGTTGAGTTGAGAACCAGAATTTTTGGATGCTTTAAAGGGGTTAGTATCCCAAAATCTTTAGGAATAATACATAATCCATTTTAAGAAAAAATATTATAGAATTTAGATTATGAGGTTTCTAGTATCTCAGTTTTCACAATCCCGGAAGAAATGTGTGAGAATAACTTGTAGATTGGATAATCTTGTTTTTAAAGCATTCTAACAGCAATACCGAAAAAACGATATTCCAGGCGATCCAAAAAGCATCACAAAATGTCTCGAGAACCTGTAGGCATTTCGTGAGCTCACCCTAAGTTTGATCTATATCCATATCGGTATTTATTAGCTAAGAAATGCTCTGTTTTAGGAATTAAATATGACTTTCGGACTTTGGAAATTTGGTTATACAAAAGATCTGTGTAAAGTGTGGACAACGCAAGCTCCCGATGATTCGATCCAAGGTTTGAAAAATCAATGAAAATTATGGGAATTGCTTATGCATCAAGAGTCTTCTCCGGATTTAGTCTCCAGCGACTATTTACTGTTCTCAGTCCTCAAGAATGTAGTTACTGGAAATAAATATCCGATATGGAGTGTTATTTTCAAGCAAAAGACCAATTATACTCCAAAACGGTAGCGATAAGTTGGAATTCCACTAAGTCCCCAATGACATCTACTATATGTACGTTGACTCAACGTCGAATTAGGTTAAAAAATCTACATTTTTTAAACGATATTTTTAAGCCTTCCTGTTATTTTAGTTCAGTATGGACGAAAGAACTTATGTCGACAACTTTTGTTGAGGAAATTATTATTCATTAAATATTCGAATACTATTGGATAGTATTGTCTATATTGGGGACTATTATGACTTATTCTAAAGTACGAGATCCTTCAGATGTCACTGTTTAATATTCCTCAAACAAAAAATCCAGAGATCACAGATTCGGATGTAGTAAGCAGACCCCCACTAAAACAAAAGCCTCTATATTCAGAATCTTTAGACAACCTATATAATCAAAAGTACAAAAAATGGCTCAATCATATCAAAATTGATGAAGACTTGTGAGAAATAAATGCTATACTCATATATTTCATTCAAGTAAGTGATACTTATCATAGTCACACAGAAGCAACATTAATTTGTCTCTTCGGCTCAATAAACAATACGAACTATACAAATTGACCTAGTTTCTCTAATAAATCCAAATGTTAAATTTCAAACTAAACCATTGTGACTACCGAAGTTATGGTTATGCAATCAACAACTGCATTGCAGCTCACAGAAAAATTATAACGAATTGAAATGAGACAAAACAAATGGCGTTTTAGAGTTTCAACGAATGAACTAATTTCATCAGTATTTTTGTAATCTCTTTCGTAAGCGTCTGCCCGGTATCTCATACATATGACAGCTTATCGTTGGATTTTTATCTCACAATTTGAACCAAATACGTGAAGCTATTAAGACAACACGTTTATGTTTTACTGCACAACTTCACCTCAAAGGTCGACTGTCAGCGCTGATAATGCAGCAGCTTCACAAACAAGAAAACAAAAAATAAAAACAACAACAACTACAAAAAAGCGCCAAGCAAACTGCATAAAGCCAAATGAGTGACAATTAAATTTCGAGATTATCATTTTGGGCGAGCAAATTAACGGTACAAACATACATATATATTTATGGGATTAACCACGGGGAGTTAGTGGGTAAAAAGACAAAGAGGGAGAGTGAAAATTATAATACAAGCACAACAAGCTCACTGAAGCGCTGCTAATTTACAAGCCAATGATAATTATATAAAATAACAAAGATGTGGGGGAAACAGTTGGAAAAGCAGAAATTTCAAAAATGTGAGCTTGGCATGAATGAGTTAAAGTCGGAGCAGGAA
This sequence comes from Zeugodacus cucurbitae, assembly GCF_028554725.1. Taxonomy (NCBI): domain Eukaryota; kingdom Metazoa; phylum Arthropoda; class Insecta; order Diptera; family Tephritidae; genus Zeugodacus; species Zeugodacus cucurbitae. The sequence continues at coordinate 49,845,142 of NC_071670.1, forward strand.
AAAGAGGTGGAGAGCAGATGCAGAGAAGCTGAGGTCTGATAGTGAACATGTTACGTAAATATAACGGTATGTAAGCATGTTTGTTTGTATTAGGCCAGAAGCTCACGAAGTTAAGATGTGAAGTTATGCGGCAAGATAAAATGTGAAGCTGACAAATATTTTTTTTCATAATTTACATAAAAATTGGAAACTCATTTGCCAGAAATGACGCCACATGAGCTGTTGCCTTGACTCCTCGCGCGACTAACTGCTTGACAACGCTCAAAATAGTCTTAGTTGCCATGTGACATGACACAGCACAGCGTGGGAGTGCTGCACGCGCAAAAAGGATGCACGCAGAGTGGAGAGAGAGCGATAGAGAGCGAGGGGGGCGTATGAGTAATGCAGAATGGTATTATTTTTGCAAACAAAGCAAAGAGCCACTGGGTGAGGCAAGAAAAACGGCGACTTTGCATGAAATGATAGTATATAAACAGCGCATGACTTAAACTAGAATGAAGTACAACAAAAATAACAACAAGAAAATATAATACACTCATGGCCGTGGCGAGCTGTACTACAAAATACAAATTAGTGCAGTGTCGTATGGCGCACGAAAAGGAATGCAGAAAAAACAAAATTCAAAAAGGGCAACAACAATAATAGCACTAACAAAGGCATTGCTAAGCAAATAATAAATCGCATATGGCCACGTACTGCAGACTTGCATATTTTGACGCCATTAAATCTGAGCAATCGCTGCAGTAGGGCTTTTGCTAATAGAACAAGGGCTTGCATATCAGTACGTGTATACATACATACAGACACAAGTACGTGCTCTGTAGGTACCAGAGGTCAGTTGCTAAACAAATGTGCTCATGGATTGTGCAAAGTGGGCAAGCAAGGCAAATTAGGGAACTCCCCTTTAGATCACATTGGAAGTATTGCGCATTCAATAATATGGGAAAAATATTGAAAGAGTAGGGATCTAATAGATAGACATAGAGCTATAAGTGTATGTATGAATGTTTTTTCTTTCAATTAGGCTTGGAGTGAATACTAGGCTGTTTGTGGTAGTAGGTGGACGTGAGAAGAAGAATGCTAATGCTCGACACTGAAATCGGATACTAAGGTATACAATTTTTTTCTACAGTTAATCATGTGTTTGTACATATTCTTAAAAATAAAGCATTCTATAGTATTGTAGCACGTTTTGGAAGAATACTGCAATACCAGCTCAGCTTCTGGACTAAGTCTCAATGGAATAAGATACGCTTACTCAATGATATCATCTGGAAATTACCCGTGGATAGCACGAGAGTACAGACATCCAATCAGAGACAATCGTTGAACCACTTACTGTTTCTAAGACGGTCGGGTCCAACCAAATAGAATTAAGCTGGCTTTTTATCGAACCAATGAATATCGCGGTCGAGTCGTCTCCTCAAAATTGTTTGGAGAATGCGTTTTACCGCTAGAACAACAACAAACATCCATACTTAGTCATATCACTGGCTTCATAATCACTGGTTTTATAAGAAATATTCTGATATTCGTAATATTATCTGAACTGATCCTAAATTTTTGCTGTTATTGTTGTAACGATTATCGAAACCGTAACTTAATTGTCATCCAGGTTATGTAACGGACCCAGGAAACTATTCGTCTATTTCGACGGGGTTGGACCAAAGGTAGAAGGGGTTAGATGCATAGGTATGCTGGGAGTCATTACATCCAGGGTATGTGTTTAATATGTCATGGGTTAGTCTGGATAGGTAGGTGTTTAGGCTGCAAGAGAACTCAGAACGAAGGTGCTCATCCGAACTCTCAAGAAAGCGATGGTCTCCAAAATTTCTTTGTGAGTCGAGTTTTATGTAGCTATAAGATTCTGTTTTATAAAAAAGGAATCAAATATCGAATAAGCTACCGACAATTGTTACTATAACAATATGAGTTAAACGCTTTCACTCCATTTACAACACTCTCTGTAACTGAACCATAAAGAAAGTAGCGTTGGGACCACCCGTTGCTTATATGTATTTGTGCTACAATTTGCCAGCAGTAAGGCCGTTAACGCTGCTAATAGGCGCTTATTGCCGCTCGGAATGTGCTAAATCATGCAGTGAGTCGAAGTTACTTATTGTTGTTGTTATTGTTAGTATTTGCTGTTGCAACATTTTGTAGCATTTAACCCAAAGTGGCAGTAAATCGTGCAACATAGATTAGCATTATTGTGTTGCATGTTGCAAGTTAAACAAACAAACATACACACATATTTATAACAACAACAAATACACAAGCACGCAAGTCCGCCACACTGACTAAACGCCACAACACTAACTGGCATTATTATTATTATGACTGTGGCTATTGTTATTTTACCGTTTACTTGTTTGTTTTGTTGTTTTGATTAGTAATTGTTGTTGTTGTAATTGTTTTATGCTCACCGGTTGCAAGTAGGAAGACTCTTAACATTTATTGTCCGCAATATTGGCTAGCGGCTTTATTACCAGAGAGAGAGAGGGCGCGCGCATTCACTCAAAGCGCTTAAATCCCAAAGCCGAAACTAGAAAGGCCGCCGCAACAATTTGGCCAAAAACCAAACAAAAAATAGAAATGAACAAAGAAAAATCGGCGGCCCACAAGCAACGCCTCGATCACACCAAAGCCAAGAGTTCGTTGGTTAAAAACAAAAAAAGAAACGAGAAGTGGGAAAAATAAATAGAAGTAAATAACACAAGAGTAAATAATGCTAAAGATGGACTCACAGATGGATGGATAGATAAAAGCGTTGAACACCCGCGGCATTTAACAAATCTTCGTGCTTACTTAATAATAATAACAAAATACATGCAATCAATTGTGCAACGAACAAATAAATATTGGCTGGAGATCACAGATTGAAAGTACCCTGTGGGAATGTTTTAGCCGTTCGAAGTTTTTAATGACAAATGAATTTATATATGTCACAGAGGAACTTTAAAACCAATATGTTGCTTTTAAAAAATGTCAAGTAATTAAAAGTAATTATTTTTGGTTTATAAGTACTTTTATTACTTTTTTCTTAGTTTTAAGTCTGGCTAATTTTCAAACTTAGCTAACATAAATGTCATATTCAAGATATTTGTTTCTTAGAGGGTCTTCAAGTACAAATATTTGTACTTATTAGCTTACTGTATGTATGTAAAAATGTGGTTACAAATTGAGGCGCTAGTTGGCGGCTTGCAAGCTTCCTCTATGTTTTATTAGGCGACATGATTTATAGGCTTTATCAACGCCAACCCATATAAAACCGTTGATAAACCTTTGTTGGTACTTAATTGGAAATCTTGCTTAGCACGGAAAATGTCAAGAAACTTGAATATGGTGGACTAAATGGCATTTTGTGGAGAAAGAAAATTAGAATTTAATTTGAAGATTAACTAACGAAAGACAAAGAAATCATAACTAAATTTAGATTACATGAGGCATCGGAATAATCTTTAAAATCATGAGAGAAGAAATACACTTTATATCGAGAAAATTTTATAAAAATTTTAATTCGTTGGGAGAAAGGAAAGTAATTCCAAGATTTGAAGAAAAATATATTTGAAATGAAAATAATGATATGAAATATTTAAAAAATATATATCAACCCTATTTTCCTAAAATATTGAAATCTGTAACTATAAACTCATATAGTTCATAGGAAATAAAATAATATAACGCGATATCGCGTGATACAAAGGAGCTATGCAGCCCACACATAATTAGGGAGAATATTGGAAACCTTACCTAGGCAAATGAAGAAGCATATATTATATTGGAATGTTGAGAATGCCTTACGCAACGAAATTAAGTTACGACTTAAGAAAGGATTTAGTGTGATATGAGTAGATTTAGTATTATAAAAAAGTTTCTCAAAATAATCTATGCTGCTTTTGATGCGTTGACCGTCCCTGACAATGACAATATATTACATACAGTTTTCATAGACCCGACTGTCGTGAGAACGTTTTATTGTTAGTACTTTTGCCGTGATAACTTTACTTTGGCTATCAGAGAATGAAGAATATAAATTACAAGAGCTGAAGTCATCCTTATGAAGAGATTAATTGGAATTGATCTTCATTCTAAATAGTTTTCTAGCAAGTGAACCTAGCAATCTCTGAACTAACTCTGCATTGCCATTCGTAAAGAAAAGGGATCTTGAGCCTGTCTTTATAGCTTTTTTTACCTGGATATTTATCAGGTTTTTGAAAATCATTTTTCATAATTTTGTCAAACTTCTGAAAGGAGATTCATACTTCGTTTCTTGCTTGAAGAAACTACATATTCTAAACTTATAGCTACTGCCTCAAAGAATTGCTTCTCTATTACACTCTTTTTGCTTCAAACCCTCCAGTCAAACTACTATAAACCGTTATCTCCTACACCTACTACTAAACATAACACAAAAATTTAACCCATAAACGATTACAGAGTCGTGAGTGGCAACCAAGTTGTACAACAGAATGTGGTTGCCACACCATTTATAGCCGCCGCCAATAACAATTACAACATTTACCAGGCAATCAAGGCACCCCATTTCGCAAGCAACAAGCGAGTGTGAGGAGAATGTATTTTGGAGAATGTGCAACAAAGCGCAATGAAACAGCGTATGAATCACGCTTCAGGTGTGAGAATTTGACTATTGGAAAGCAATAATAAGAACAACAGCTACAAGTAAGGAAGCTGTAAAATATTAACCAGAGAAACGGAAATTGGGAATGCAGTGGCAACATAGCACCCACAACAATTTTCTACTGTTTAACAAAAACAACAAATGTTGAAAAGAACACGTACACTAGACGACTAAAGCGCTGTAAGTGGCAACTGAAACGTGTGTACTATGTTGCAAGTAGATAAAGAAAAGTCATGTTGTGACAACAACATAAGTATACAAGTTCAGTAATGTATAGGGAGTCAAACAACAGATTTACACAATCGTGACACGAACCAATTTTGTTGCAAGGAGACCTTCTGATGAGGATCAGCAAGATCGTACATTTGAATTATTACACACATACTAACAAAATTTGTGTTGTAACAACAAAAATTGGCAATCTGGTAATTTACACTGATTGTCATGTTGACCCCAAAGGGCGCTCAATTTTATTTAGCTGCAACATGAATATGATCTGCAAGCAACAGCAGCAGCTGCCACGGAACTGTCAAAGTCAACAATAGAGAAAACGCGATCGTGTGATCACTAATAACAAGAATAGAATGATAGAATTTGATGAAAAGCTCATCGCTACTCAATGGTTACCTCGAAGCGAGCTGAAAGCATGTTCTATTGAACTTCCTTAACATAGTTTGGTCATAGTCAAGCGAGTAGACGAAAAATCATTTGTTTGACATTCACGTTGTCAATTTTTGCCTCGTCAGAATTGAATTTTGAGCTGCTACCTCCACCACTACTAATAGTGCTGCCTATAGTTTCCACCACTTTTAATGATTAGTAGAATTCACATAAAAAAATCACAAGCTTCCAAAGTCAAAATTGGCAAACAATACAAGTTAAATACTTGCCAGACTATTTGTCTGCCTCTTGAAGCGTTTATGTGGTGGTTACATACGAGTATGTGTCCGTTTGTTTGACGTTTCGCGTCTGCTCGAGTGTCAGCGCCAATAAACGATTTTTTATGACCATTTCGTGTTTGGTCAATTTGCGGCATTGTTAATGAAACGGTATGGCGTAGCGGCATACAAAAGCGCGCAAAAAGCAATAAATGTGCTGAAAAATAAATTCAAGTGTTTAAAATGGCTAGAAATGACACGACATTGACAGTGAGCATGAGCTGAAGTGTTGGGCAATTGTCAAGTTCAGCTTTAACGCAGGCCATCGACATTTGCTGTGCTCTTTAATGGTCGGTCAAATGATGGCCACTTAAGTTACATGCACTTCAATGTGGGTAGGATACTTATCCTATTAATGAGCGCAAGGCGGTTATGTAGAGAAGTAGGTGAGGTGTGAGGGTACAGAAGTAAGAAAGCGGTGATGTTGGCCTCTGCTATACATGAGTAAGTGGTAAATCGACAGATATATGTATATGAAAAGAGATCCTACAGAATAGAAGTAGCTTTTTCTCTAGAACTATGAAAGCCTTATCTACAAAACATAAAAGTACAAAAGGACTTAGTCAGATATATAGTGCCATAAAGCAAACTAGTTGTGTGAGCATAGGTATCACTCTTTTTCCGCACAGCAACTTCTTGTTTGTATGTCTATTATTCGGAGGCAACTTAAAAAGTCCTAATTTTTCCGGTTTTAGACCTAGTATCCTCTTGGTAGGAGGCGAGCTAAAGTGAGAAGGCCAAGCCCGCTTCTGCGGTTGTGCGCACGGTTTGTGACCCACCGCATAAAAAAAACTTCCCCAATGTAACATCAAACAGAGCCTCGAATAAGAAACCCGAGAGATAAAAGTCGCGCTCTAGTGGATTCGGCTATAATCGCTTAAGCGGTTCCTACGCGATATATATATAAGACGCTCATGACATTGATTACGTAGTTATATTAGGTATTACGCCTAAATGTAGGCAACGAATCTTATTGGTAATGTTTCATGAGAGAGACGAGAGTGTGAGAGTGAGAGAGAGATAGAGAGATTTAGGTGATTTTGATAACGATCGAATAAAATACGATTTTAATATGGGTTACATTTAGTTGGAATTCAGTGAGATCTATGAAGATAGTGATATTGAGGTTAGTAGCTTTATAGGATACATATTTGTGGTGGAATTATCACATTTCATAACTGTTAGAGCGGAAACAAGTCCAAGTCCAACAAGTAAGCTTATTGGCCGAAAGATCTGTGGATACATTTTTAACATCAAAAGATCTAGCAAATAGAGATCAACTTGTCGATCTAAAAATATAGAAAATGGATTTTTTGTAGGAGAAGCTTGTGGGAAGTAAAGTAACATAGTTTCATTGAAATGTTCGAATGACTTTTTTCACGTTAAAAAAGGACCTCATAAAATCTATTGATCGAACATAGATGCCTTGGAACTTTTGGAATGTTTTTTGTTGAGTAAAAATTGGAAGAGAGACTATATCGAATATCCGAAGAATGGTACTAAGCTGTAATTCGAACCTTAGAAGCCTGATTTTTATTGAGTATTGAGAGAAATTTTTATTGAATCTAAAATATCTAAAAATAATGAATTTAATTTAATAAAGGACTGTTGGTGGTTTTATATTTAATTTGCTAATTTTATGCAATTTCCTGAGTCATCGAGGTCACTTATTTATAAATATATATGAATAAGGAACAAACATAGCCAAAGACAAACACAAAGGTGCAGCATTTAATAATGACCACCGAAGATGTCGTTAAAGGTGTGATTTTATGATATTATATAATATATTTACATACATATGTACATATATACACACCTAGCCATATACCAAATATAAACCATATTACCATAGAGCACCATTCTGCGTTATTATTCCATAGTAAAATTTTATTTTCTCATCCTGTCATAAAATATATCTGTATATTTACATATACAGTTGGGCGTGTTAGCTGTTGTTTGCACAGACATACATACATATATACGCCTTGGTACATAAGCCTTAATGTGAGTTTCAATATTTTGTTAGCAAACATGTTTATGTTCCACACTGTTTTTTCGCAAGTGTGTGGGTGCTTTTCTTTAACTTTTATTATTTATGTTTTATGCATATATGTAAATATATATAAATGCATGTTTGCATGGCAGAACCTCTCCTTGCTAATTTTACAGGAGTGTTTCTTACTGTCTGCATCCGAGACTGGCTATCGGTGCGGCTGCCACATGCACATCTATGTGTGTGTATGTGTGTGGCAATGTCGTTTCTGACGTGTCAAAATAAGCTGGAGGCAATAAAAAACAACAACAAAAAAATACAAAGTGGTTATGGCGAACATTAACTACCAAACAAAAACATTTTCTTTTTTTACATACATGCATATATGCGTATGTGTTTCAGGCAGTCAAGCACAGCCCGATTTTGATGACGACGTGGGTGCTCCTCAAGCGTTCACTAAAGGCGGCAAACCGTCAACAGGAAGCTTACGCGTTGCATTAGTGGTTAACTGATTTTGTGTTGTCTTTTTTTTTCTTCTACTTCTTCTGCTTCTTCGAGACATTAACTGTGCCATAATGGCATGTTGTTGTTTGGGTAAGATTGAGGAGCTGTCTTATAAAAACTTATTTTTTTTTCGTATTTATTTATTTTAATGCTTGTGCGTCTTCGTGTATCTTAAGTCGGGTGTGCTGGTTTTTCGGCGCATTGCTTCCTGCCGTTTATTATAATTTTATTTGTTTGTTGTGCTTTTTAAGTTTTATTGCGATCATTTAGCAACGGTTTTTGGCCTCGCTTGGTGGTTCCATCGATAATCTCTTATTTTTTTGAAGTTTTCTTTACGCTTTTATGCATGATTTTGTTATGGGTGTATTTTGAGACTGCAGAAAATAATAATGACTTTTGCCAAACCCTCAATTTTTGTTGATTCTTCATAACCGTTAAGTTTGAAATGGATTCTTGTTTTTTTTATACCTGTTAATACATAATCACTTAAAGATGTCCAAGTTTTCTCAGACAGTTTTTCATGGTCTTAATATGATATCCAATCTCTCTGAAATTATCCCTACAAAATATCGCATCTCTTCCTTAACCCATCCGATTCTTGCTATGTTTCACAAATCGGTGTTCTGGAGATTTTTTGAACTGTAAACCTCGAGCTTTTACTCTTGAATAATTATTTTAAACACCAAAGAATCGAAGAAATCCCAAAAAGAATACTATCACAAATCTTGAGAGCTATTTGCCTCTTCCTAAATAGATTTTATTCTGTTATATAGAAATAAAAAAAGCTATCGATTGATCTTACGGATTATTTGATTGTTCCCAAATATGCAGGATAACAAAAAGCTTAAAGAACAACAGAAATTTTTAGAACCTTTATTTCAAAGTCTTCCAAATAACTCCATGCGGCAATTCTCGTATATTTTTAAAGTTTCATACTCCAAACCTAGTAAATAGTTAGCAAAATAATTCCCGTTTTTTTCGTTGCATGCCTTATAAATGCATTCCTACCACTCTATTAAAAACTAGCTCTCAACTTGCCCTAATTAGTTAACATCATGACTTTTGTCATTGCAAAATTAGCTATATTTAATCATAGACCGCTGACCAGTTTGTGCGCTTTTCCACATTTTCTCTCTCTCGTGCTAACGCTATTCATTTAAAGTAAAACAGAAAAAGCAAAAACAGTGTAGGAATGTTGCATGCAACGGATTGCGCACGAAATGCTGACGAGGAGCTTTAGTTATTTATAGTAAATATGCATGTTGAACAACTTCTATATTTACAAATATGCAACATATACATACTAACACACAAACACAACTTTTAATATTTTACAAATTAGTTCTCGGCATTTGCGCCCATTTATTACATGCCTCGTTTGCTTGCCGCACGAAAGTATATATTTTGCCAGTAGACTGCACTCATATCTACTTTATTCTTTTATGTTTATGTGGTTGAGTGCTCTAATGTGGTGGCATGTGGCACACTAGTTTCCTACTAATGCAACCGTGTTCCACGAGGAAGCCGTTGCTTACCGTATCATGCAATTTCGGAGGAGGGATCGCACTTGATTCTAATGCAATTCTTTGGTGGCAACTATTTGTAACCATATTTTTCTTATTCTTCACTTCATTACTAATTGATGTAGGTGTCAGTACGTGAAATTCTGAGTATTTTTCTTGATCTCATTACAATAACTTTGAATTTTTTATTCTATTCCCCCTACATAATTTTTAATTGGTCACGAAGTAGTGTTTCCAGTAATTGCTTTTTGACCAGTTATTGATTGCAGTTTGAGGCCAGTTCAATGGTAATGTCAGATTTCGAAGAATTTTAGAATGGCGCCATCATTAGTATAAGATTACTAAGTCTATCCGGTATCCTACACATCTATTTTAGCGAGAGCCAGTTTACTGACGGCAGTCATGCATGGTTTTAACTATGTCAAATTCAATGACATCAAATTTCCCGCTGTAGAATTTTGATTTGAAATATCGCGGCTAATTTTACAGGATTTTGTAAGGAAAGTTCACACCAACTTGAGAGCCTGACAAGTGTTGTCATTGCTTTGACTATGACTGCCATTAGTTTGACATAGAGAAAAGTGCACTTTAGGAGTACTATTTGACAAAAAATAATAATAATTTCCCTATGAAGCCTATGCCTATGAATGAAAATGTTATAAATGAGATATAAATGTAAAGGATATCTAAAGATTATCGCTGGGATATTATTATGGGGTGACTTTTTTTTTGACAAACTAACTTTCATATATGTATTGGTCTATCTTTTAATCGAACTGACACCACAAAAAAACTTCGAGTTAGAGAGACTTCGAGTTATAGAAGTTCTCATTATATCATATAAATTTTCAAAAAGCTCTACTTCGATAATAAAATATTAAATTTTGTATTACCCTGATCATAATGTTCGATTTATGGCAGGAAATTTGTGTGAATTTTGATTTCTATTGTCAATTTGTGTGTTATGGAGATCTTCGAGTTAAGGTTTGAGTTGTAGAAGGAAAATTATCTTTTAAAGTTCTTTATCTTTTAGAAGTTCGAGTTATGGAAGTTTCAAAGTCCCATTTTTCACATTTTTCATATTTCCAGCGATTATTGCTTTCATCGAAACAACAAAAGTATTAACCACGAAAAAAATTTTCACAGAATTTGATATCAACATTTGGTTCAACAAGCGCCTGACCGCAATGAACAAAAGTCACGTAATTAATTTGTAAATTCACGCCACTCGCTGCAAACCACCAGCCATCATATTTTACTATATCTACGAATGCCCGCGCGACCACATACAAATTTGTATTTACGAATGGCAATATAAATAGCAAATAAGTAGACCAAATTAGTAGAACACTAATGCGTATACAAATCAATTGCAGTAGCCGGTAATCCGATACACCACACCACAGACTGCTATATAGCCGGTGCACCGCAGCGTTGCAGTCAATCGGACGTGAAGTCGCGATCAAACGATGCATAATTACAAATTACGACAAATAGCTGCAAGTAACAACAACAAAAATGCATTTGCAATGCGAGATTTTTTTTATATGCTCAGTATGTGGATCAGTGTATGTATGTAAGATGCACGAATAAACAACGGAAAATTCGCTACTCCACACCATAATTTGCAATTCGATATTGTTAATAAAAAATGCAATATAAACGCAACATAAAAATACAAAAATTATTTACAAAGCAGATAAATAAAATGCTAATTTCATGAGAGTTGCAAAAATAAAATAATAATTTTCTCGCGCTGCTAGGTGTGATTACATAATAATGCGCTGGTGCATTTCGCACACTTCATAAATTATATAACAAAGCAATAACTACTCACTCACTCGCATAATAATACTATAATATAGTGTGCGATCACGGTGGCAGACAATGTGGAGCCACAGTCGCCGTCTCACAACCACGCAATGTTGCAAAAACAAAACGAGAGAAAAAATCGAAAAAATAAAACAAAACACTGAATGAAAGATATGAAAACCACATATAAAATCAGCGGAAATTAATAGGCGTACGCGGTGGGGGCAGTGCGACGACGGTTGACATATCGACGCATATGGCCAATCAAGTAGGCCGGCTGGCCGTCAATGCGGTCCCACCAACGTCCATTCGCATGAATGAACGTACGAAGCGGCGATTGAATGTGCCGTTGACAGGCGAGAATTTGTCACTCCGACGCGTACGCGTACAGTGTGATTGATAAGTGGTGGTATAATTAGAATTGAAGTGGAATGGCATTTAATGAAATTAGATAAAATGCGGAATGAAGGGAGATGGTGAATGAAAAATAATAGTAAAATAAAATAAAATAAAATAAAATAAAATAAAATAAAATAAAATAAAATAAAATAAAATAAAATAAAATAAAATAAAATAAAATAAAATAAAATAAAATAAAATAAAATAAAATAAAATAAAATAAAATAAAATAAAATAAAATAAAATAAAATAAAATAAAATAAAATAAAATAAAATAAAATAAAATAAAATAAAATAAAATAAAATATAGAACAAAAATAACGAAAACAAATTGAAATTAAGAAAAATAAATAAATTAATTTTTCTCTTGAGTCAGACTATTATCAAAACACTCGGGAATCACAGACAGTTCTTTGGCGGACCTAAAATCGGATCGTTCCAGCTATTAGATCATATTGTCTTATGAATTAAAGAGCCTTCCATTAGCCATTCGAAGGTGACACTTGTCTCTACTTCTTAAATAAATTACAATTTTTGCTTAAGACATATAATACAAAAAATAGAAGGTTCATTATTCTCAACAAGAATAACCCTAAATTAGGTACTTGAAGATATGAAGATATGTCTCGTAAAAAAGATTCTATAATTGCCTCAGACATTAAGCACACATTTCTTCACAATTTTCTAGAGGACATTCTAAAGAGCTCTCGACTAGTTCAGAGATCTTCATTATATGTAGGTTCATGTCTCTGATATACGAAACCGGTCTTCTTAGAAAATCAAGGACTTGCTATTTGTAGCTAAAATTTGAACCACTCAAATTTGAAAATTTTGTCCAATTTTGATCAAATTGGGGTAAAGTATTATTTAGACCATATATATACCAACTTTGAAACCCTTTAAAAATTGTCTCCCAGTAGCTTTTTAAGCTTAAGGCAGATGCAGTGACTTTTGGTCAATTCATCAATGACTGACAACAAATAGTTTCTGAGGACTTAAGAGAAATATAAATTTTGAAATGGAATCGACACTTTTGGTAACTTCCAAACCTTTGACAGAATTTTCGATTTAAAAGATATCTATATTTTCCTCGATTTTTCGAAAACTCAATTTCTAGTACCACCACTTCCAGCTACCACCGTATTAAGTCAGATTTTTTCTATTCACCACACAAGCAAAAGCCATCAAGTCTAAGCTTAAAGGCGCTGCTGTCACTTAGCTTGCACCAGGCCATATAAGGCAGGATGTCTGGTGTAGTAAGTCCACGAAGTTACTACTGAAGCGCGTAAAAACTAATACACAGACACCAACGGGCACACAAACATCCGTATATAAACTGAAATCAGTATGTGCATTTATTATACTATACGAACTGTATATGTACATCGCGTGCTATAAACCCAATATTTCAATGATATTATGCTCGTTGTATGTTATTTTATAGTTATTATTTGTTGTTGTTGGCGTTGTGTCCCATGCATCTATAATGAAGTTGAAATAGTAGTGTTTAACTGTGCAATTGTCATTCATTCATGCACTCATTGACTGACTGACTGACTAACTCGGAAGTGCTTGCCTTCGTTGCTTGCAGATCGCCATTGACGTGTGTTTATATTTTTAGTGCTTCTCCGCATTGCCACCGAGTGATTTTGAATTATTGTCCCTGATTAAGATTTCAATTGCCGGCAATAAAAAACTATGAAAATTGATTTTTTACGATCACTTAAAATGCGGTAAAAAAGGAGAAAAAAATGCTGTGTGGCATATAAAAGTGTATAAAGTACGGTGGTAGACCGATTATTAGTATCACTGTGTTACTAGATATTATTTGAAATTGGAGATTGTGAGTTTTAGGATGTGCCTATTAGTTGATTTCTGTTACTATAGTGGAGAGCAGACTTAAATGAGTTCAATACACGAGTTTGGGAATTTTTAAATTTTTTTCGTCCTCATATTTTGCCTCCTCCACACTCTATCAAACTTTGGAAAAGTATTTCACATTGGATTATAATAACAGAGGACAGTCTGCTAGGAACATCCATAATAAGAAAATTCGAGATATAATGTAACGGAAGTACTCGGTACGCTTTGATTCTTGATGTAGCAAAGAGCGTCGGTAAAGGTCTTTTAAATCAATATTGAATCCCAAAAAGTCTACTGAGTTCCATGTCCTAAGAAAAGTGATCGCCTCTTTCTAGAAAGGGATTCTCTGGAGATTTGTGTAGAAATCAATATACTGCGTCAATGATTTTTCAGAAATGATATGGTCGAACTTTAATCCTATCCTACAATTCAACCTTAACAGAACGATCTCAGCATTTTATTCTCCATTGTCCAACATTCCCTTAACTGAAGTCAAAATGTCTTGGTTCGAATTTCGTTTGAACTTTCTGGAATTCAAATCAATCGAAAAATATATGATAGGACCTTAATCCTATCCTAGAACTCTCTATAAATATCTAAAGCTGCACGATTTTTTTGGGGTCCAATGAAAGAAGAACACTTTTTTGAGTAAAATGTAGCAGTATATATTGATGAAATCGGTCCGATCAGGACATCATATATATTTCACCCATGTTTTTATGTAGTTATGGAAAATTATGAAACAAATCAAATCAATATTGTCATTTACTTTTTATAGTCGCCACCGAATCCTCGGATGCCCCTTCTGTGTAGCCACAGACCACCAGTCTCGCCGAGATACTAAAACGTTCCTCATTTACGTGCGCTGAACACACAAATGCAGTCTTCGGCAGCGTTGACGATTGGGGACACTACGCCGGTGGCGGTCATGTTCAAGGCAACCACATCGTCGTCTGTTTATCAATTGTTGTGAAAGTGTTGAAAGCGAACGGACAAAAAGGAAGCTAGTATAATCGAAGTGAATTTATGTTTGTTTCACGGAAATTATTAAATTTACTAGCACTTCCTACCCGACAGTTCGTAGTACAATTTTATTACGCATAGACAAAAACAAAAAAAAAATCATTTTATTACTCAAACATTTTCTATTTATTATGCTCAGCAATAAAAACCAGTTGAGTGTCTCCAAGAGACCGGCTTTGTATAATTAACACAAAACGGAATGTAAAGAAGAACAACAAATGCTAAGCAACAGTTCTGACTCTGAGACACACTTGTAATGCAGCGTCATTCAGCATAATTTGTATTTGAGCGCGGTTTAAGGCGGTGCAAGCAACAGCTACCAGCGCTTTATCTAGAGCAAGCGTGGTTTAAGTGCTTCGATTTGCAAAGTTTGCATCAATTTGATTGCACGTCTTTAGTGCGTATTATTACGGCCACATGTTGCACCACAACGCACAGAAATATGTGGCAGTTAGCGATAAGGCAAATGTATGCACTTAATTTTGCCTCAAATTCTCAACCCTCACAACTTGAATGACCGCAACCTTCGTATGCTTTGCTTAGTAGTCGCGGTAATTGACGGAAATGCATTGCTGAAATGTTTTGGAAAGGACGAACCGGTTGGTTGAGTTAAGTGAAGGTGTTGAACTCAATGCGCACTGCTAATGTTTACCGCGATTAGTAAAGTAAAAGCGTGCGCTCAAGGTACTTTAGCTTAGAATTCAGGTGAGCAGTGCGATAATAATGGTGATAGTGACGAGACAGGGCTGGACGTTTAGTTAATACTACTATAATAGTATATCTATGATTAAGCGCAAATACACTGAGAAAAATTAATTTTGATGGAAGTGAGTTGAGAATTAAAATTGGTGATCCGAAGATAGTTCTTATGGGCGTTATTTTATATAGTCGAGACACTTAATTATATGTGTTGGGAATCAGAGTTGTGTTCATTACATCAGAGAAAATTTTCTATACTTTACAACAAAAAATCAGAAATTACTCATAGGTCATTCACAACGGTGAAGTTAAGTCTTGATTGAATCCGAAATATCTCTCTCTCTCTCTCAAAACTTATAGGAAGTTTGAATATCAAACAAATCCAAATCTCCTTTCATCGATCTTTAAAAAATTGATTACATTAGAGATTATTTTGAATCCCTTATATAATTCAGACAGTTCTGGAGCTGAATCCAAAATTAATACAGAATAATCTTCTAGACAAAAATCAGAAACCGTCAAAGTGGCCAGCTCTAAAATGAATTTAATTAGCTCTGAATTTAATGGATCTGATTTCATAAGTATTCATTACCATAACAGATACGATTCAGATCTTATTCAGATTATTTGGAAACTAGTAGGTTCTAAAGTAAGAACTATGGAACAAGGAAAGTTATATTTATCTTTAATAATAAAATTGTGGATCTGTGGCTTGAATTTCTCTCAGATCAAGAGACTCTTGAAATAATATCCATATATCTATTTCGGCAGATTTTATTGATAGATCGCTGGAAATCTTAATATGTTCCTAAATTCAAAATGACAGACAGGAACAAGAGTTTAGTCAATTCTGACATATATGGAAAGTAAAGTGTAGTCTTTTTTGCAGTGTATATTCACCTTAATATATTCGAGAAAACTGCACACTGTTAATTGTATAATTAGTTTAAATTAATTACATATTTAATAGCGATACTTCGAGGTTTTAACCTTTAAACAATTAAAATGCTATAAATTATTGCGCTGAATAATTAGAAAGGAAACGATTGACTAATAACTTAATGAGATAGAATTTAATGCAATATTTTGTACTGAGTTAATTTTAATACATTTAAATGAGAAATGATAATTATATGATATATATTTCTGATATAGTAGGATTAATTAATAGACTATATTTGCAAGCGAAAAAGTTGTCGGTGAAAAAGACCAGAGGCAGCTACTTGATATGATAAAAAAGGAGAAAATATAGTTAATATATCGGGATTTCGTAGCTCATGATGAACTGTTCATGATTAACTCTGTGGATACGTAAAAAATCAAATTGCTTAAAGTCTTCATATACATCATGCCTTCTTCAACCGTCTAAACTCTCTAAATTATCACTTCTCTCATATACTTTTAAACTATTGCCTTTATTGAACTCTTCTGAACTTCATTCGCCTCAAACTGCCAATCTGTTAACAGACAACTTTACTATGCGGCGCCAGAGATCTTTAATTGCCGCCGTTGCTGTTGCTCCTTAATCGCCTAAAGTCTTAATTAATCAAAGTGCTGACAATCAATTTTATTTTTTCGACTTTTTTCCACTGCCCTGTCAACTATGTAGCCACCTCTCTGTGACCAAAAATGGTGCTAGCGTAGTACTACTAAATTTTCCAAATTCACTTGCTTGCCACATTTTTACACTGCGGCGGGTTGGACAATTTTTGTGGCACGTTCAATTAAAAGTGAATAAATACGAAGAACCAAAAATGGGCAATGTACATGAATATACTTTTTTCTGATTTGAAGCGAAATCGTTGGTGGTGCCAAAAGTTGTTGTTGTTGTTTATTGGATGTGCGACTGCTGGCGGAAAAGTTGTCGGTCGAATGTGATGGTGTTTGAGAGTTGTCGACGCGAAAATAATTGAAATAATATTTTTTTATTTAATTTTCACTCATTGGCTTGTTCTTACTTGTGGCTAGTTGTTGTTGTATTTTGTTGGAGTTGTCTGTTATGTATGTACTCCGGAAAAAACGTGCTAACAGCTCATTAGTGGCAAATTTTTTTAAGCAGTCAACGACAGCTGCAAGGAATGTTGCTGCAACATTGCTGTTGGGTCAGTAGTGGCATGTGATTGCTTAACGGAGTTTTTGTGGGTTGCAGTTCGTTCATTTCTTGTCTTGAGCCCTTACTAGACTAAAGCGACACGCCCTACGCCCTCTAGTAGGGTTATTTCATTTCTCAAATGTTGCTGCAACATTTGTTGCAACATTGATGATAGGTAATTAGCGTTCCAATTTCATTGCAAAAGTAGTAATTTTGAAACATTAACATGTTGCCGCATAAAATACTGGCAATTTAGTCAAATTTGGGGGGGCCATTACATTAATTTTCATTATAATTTGCAGCTAGCTCGCCTTGTCCAACTAAATGTTGCTAATTTAATGCTTAATGTTGCATAAACAAAAAAAAAAACAGTAATCAATAAGCACGACAACAACAACTACAATAACAAATCAAGCGCACGAATAACTTTTGACATTTCCTAACATATAAACGCGACGTATTGCCACCGCATAGAGTCGTGCGCCAATATGGTTGACTTGTTTAAATCCAAGCTTCATTGCATCTGTGTGATATGTCAAAAATAATTGGGTAGCACGCCTATGTTTATGCTTCTGCCCGTGCCACAGCTAGCCGGTTTTGCGCTGCCAACTCCAGCTAATAAAGATTGTGCAACTTGTTGACGGCGCAGGCAAATTCAGCCAACAACCAGCAAGCGCAACATGCCTGGCGCCAACTGGCAACATTTGCACTGTGATCACAAGTGGCATGAAAACATTTCAATTTAATTTTTTATTAGCTAAAACAAACTGTGAGTTTCTCCATCAGCACGCTGACAAGTGATAAACAAAACTAGATTGTCGGCAACAAAGTGCTGGCGAAAAAATGTTGCAACAGCAATAAAATAAAATGTGGACATAAATCAAAATGTGGTTGACACTTAAGATTTAAATTTTATAATATGAAGTAGCTATGGGTGTAGTAGTATTAATTGGTTTATAGGAGGACAGCTGCCATAAGCAAATTAATAATGAAAACGGTTTTATGTGCTCAGATTTGTTTTTTCGATCGGAAATGTTTCGGGTTTCTAAAAATTGACGGGAATAGTTACATTTATGATGTTAGACTAGATACTAGTGTTGATCTGGCTCAGAATCATCGGTTTTGTGGAAGGATGCCCTCTCCATGAATATTCTAATACGAAGCTTCCCTGGAACCACTGTGGCTCAGCTGTTGTGTTCAAAGGTAATCGAAAGTTGGGAACCCCTGAAAGTTTCTGAAATATTTTTTGACGCCACAACAATAACAAAAAGGTTATATATTAACAAACCAGCGCAATTGGAATGATTACGGTCATTTTGAGTAAATTTACATGAGCGAATAAACACGGCCCAAACCTGTCACGGATATGCAATAGACTCATAATATTATCATTAAACTACATATAGAGTAAATAAGAGCAAAAAAATACACAAATTCACATAAATTTACAACAACAATATATATAAATTGTATATTCCTTGTCCCAGTGCAGCGCATTTACATTGTTGGCTTAAGAGTACACGACAGTCTGTTGCAAGAGACTACGCTACTTTTGTTTGTGTGTTTAAAGGATTTTGGCGCCACAGTGACACCTAAAGTGGGCGGCTTATCTACTTATCGGCAACGTTGCGACGAGCGGTCTATTAAAAAGAAATAGTTAAATAAATAAAAAAATGCCGCAACCTGATAAGCTTGATGGGCGAGTTGAAGAATTGCTATGAGACTAAGTAGAAGTTGGAAAATTGGACTGCGACAGCTGGTGCCACAAGTGCATTAAATTAATTATGAAACGCGTTCAATTGGATTGAAATGTTACATAGAGAAATGGAATGTAACTGTACTTAATAGGAGTGAATCGAATTCGAAAATAAGTGAGTTGGATAAGATTAAATGAAAATCATTTCGATTTTAAATATAAATTAAATGAACTTAATTTAATTTAATTCGATTTAATTAATACAGAAATAAAACTCAGTCTAATGGAATTGAAATTAATTTAAGCTAAGGTCACATACATCACGAATCCATTAATTGAACTAAATAAATAATTAAATAGTGAATGGAATTGAACTTAATTGAGTTAGTCTTAATCGAAATCGAATTAAAATAAAATTATTTTTTTAATTTTCTAAATTTAATTCGATTTAATTAATACTTAAATAGAACTCAGTATAATTAGATTGATTTGTATTAATCTAACTTAATTCATGAATTGACTTGTTAGAACAAATCTTAGATGACATTAATAAAATTGAGTGAAATTAATTGAATGGAATTAAACTTGATTGAGGTAGTTGCAATCGAACTGTATAGAATTTAATTTAATTGACCTAATTCGTAATTGAATTACAATAAATTAAATTTTCTTGAATTAAAAATTTAATTTGAATGGATGTTTTTAATTTTATTCGATTTAACTAATACAAAAATTGAATTAAGTCAAATTTAATTGATTTATTGACACGAATTGACTTTTTCGAACAACATTTAAGTGAATTGTATTAAATTGTATAGACTTAATTGAATGCAAGTAAACTTAATTGAGTTAATGTAAGTAATTGACTTGAACTGAATTATTTCGAAATTGAATTAAGTCAAATTGGATCAATTGAATTGCATTCTTATATGAGAGAATCACCTCAAAATTACATTGATTAATTTAAATGCCATCATTGCAACTAATCATATACTTTCTAAATGGTGGAAATATTCACGCATAGCCATCATATTGAATAATTGACTTCTCATTGAAGTCAGATGCGAAATTCATCGAAACCATTCACTATACACCAACTCACTCGCTAGAACATAGTAATAAACTTTCCAAACATTCCACTTTTATCACTTTTTAGGACTAAACTATGAAAGAATGCGCCAAGTTATGGATACATACAGTGGCAAGCGTTTCTCAGAAAAAGCTTCCGGATCAATAAAATTACGCGCCAAGTGTAGAAAAAGTAAGAAGCAAACAAACTAGAAAGGAAAAAGACTACAAAACACACACATAAAAGCAATAAAAGCAAGGCATCATAAAAGCCAAAATAAAAATTTGAAGAAGTAAAAGTTTGCTTGAGACGACGAGAAAATTTGCTCAACACCCCTTCACTACATTAAAAAAACGAGCAATAAAAAATTATTTGTTGCCGGAAAATTGGCGGCGATGGCAGCATCAGCTAAAACAACAAATTATAGATACTACGGGCGCTAAGAACCAAGAGTGGTGAGCAGAGAGAGAGCTT
Organism: Zeugodacus cucurbitae; assembly: GCF_028554725.1. Lineage (NCBI taxonomy): Eukaryota > Metazoa > Arthropoda > Insecta > Diptera > Tephritidae > Zeugodacus > Zeugodacus cucurbitae. The sequence goes on from NC_071670.1 coordinate 49,865,872, forward strand.
GGAGGCGGCGACGAAGGAGCACATTGCACGCGATGCGCCAAAATAGCGTTCAAAACAAATCAGGTCAACAAACGATTTATGCCTGCGAAATGAAAATAACGAAAATAGGAAAAAACCAAAGCTGTGAGAAATCGGCCGGACGGACAGACACGCCATTGAACGGTGCCAAAAGCAATAAAACTACACTTAAACAAGTGTTACACATATAAATGGACTGGCGCGTCAGAGCTATAAAGTAATCGATATACTTTGATATGTACATATATATGTATTTGATTACATACGTATATACTATATTATTTAGCCGGCATGCCTAATGCCTGACGCATGTCCAGACATAGTCGACAGCAGCTGGAGTAAGAGAAGAGGCCAGGAAATCGAATATTTAATATTTTAGTTGTGTTATGAAAATCTGAAATGCTTGGGAGAAATATGATTGAAGCAAGGAAATGACGCAAAAGACATTCTGTTGTAAACACATATGTATGTATACTAGAGTAAGATTTTAAATATTTGCGAATTTAGCCACGAAATGTGAACGCGTGTAGGCAGTTGATATGGATTTCGATATGCCATTTGTTGTTGTAATCTGTGGTGTATACAATATGGCGTCTGAATTTTCTGTGTTGAAGAAAAATTTGTTGAGTGCCAAAATACATTAAAGAATGACTGACCGGAAAGCTATAACGAAATACTTGAACAATTTTTAATTTATCTGGATTGGATAATTGGAAAATTTGTACTGTATGATAGGCGCCATACAATTATAGTGTACATTTTATCAGATCAGATCAGATTTGAGCGACTGGATGGCGCCTTTTATTCGGTTTCTTTATATTATTACTTATTTGCTATGGTTAGGATAGATCACTTTCTGATGATCTTTACTGTCAAGTAGTTCGTTCGAATTTCGAGATGTATGATATCCAGTTCTCTTTAACTTTGGGATTGGATTTCGAATATCAATACGTTTAGGACCGGTCTTAAAGGTCCAACAGCAGTCTGGTAAACACAATTCTGAAAGTTTTTGGTTAGGTTAGTGGTTATCATCATCTCAAATTCAACAAAGAGCCGCAGATATTATAAAAATGACAAAAACATGTGAATGTTGTATTACAGAGTTTTGGGCAACATGACCTGTCTGGATTGAAAAACAAAAAAATAATCTCTACCATAACAGCACTCAGAACGTTTTGTCATTTAATCGTGAATTGTGTTATTTACAGGGAATTAAAAAATTCATTACGGCCAAAAAATGGAATTAACTCGTGAACATTTTCGTGCGATCATTTTTCACAACTTTCGACGTGGATTATCGGGACAAGAGTGCATCGATGAACTAAAATCTTTGTGTGGCTATGAAGCTCCATCCTATAGCATTGAAAAAAATTTGTACAACGAATTCAATCGTTTGCCGACGCTCGCTCAAAGACGAATTCCGTGAAGGTCGTCCAAAAACAGCCGTTGTGCCAGAAAACATCGATGCCGTACGTGAACTGATAATGCAAGACCGTCATGTAACATACCTTCAGATAGAGGCATGCCTATGCATACCTCCCACCAGCATACATTCGATATTGCATGAACACCTGCTCGTTGGACCCCGCACAATTTGACAATCGCTCAAAAAAAGGCTAAAAAAAGGCTAAAAAAAGTGCTTCAAAAATTGGTTTGAGCGCATGCAAAAGTGTATAAATCTTGATGGAGAATATTTTGAAAAACAATAAAACCATTTTCGTTGATAAATATTCCTATTTTCATTATTAGGCCAGAAATATATATATAGCAGCCCTCGTATACACAAAATTCTTCAATATATATCATAGGTCACTAGTATATATATTTCTTCCTTGAAACAGACAACAAAAAGTTCCCAAGATGGTTTTTATCAATAATTATATATTTTTAGTCCACAATTTAATTGTATTGCTAACAAAAATACTAGTTTCTGAAACTCAACCACTCTAAATTGGCACATACACAACCACACAATTACAAGCAAATGAACTTCAACTAATGAGTCAAAGCGAGACTGACATACAACGCTTGAATGACAACGACATAAAGCTGACATGAAACCAGCAGCATTAGACACAATTACAAAAACAAAAAAAAACAACACACAAAACCAGCAACAACAGCAATTACATTGCGGTGATTACGGCGTATCAGTGTTGGCATCAGCAACATCAGCTGCCAACATCAGCAACATTAACTGACGATTTAACTGCAGCCAATGACTGTTGCAGCAACAAATGTTGCGGCACACTTTTCCCACATACAAATACAGGTTAGTTATTGTTGTTATTGCTGCTGCTGTTATGCTGTTATGCAGTGTTTTTGCACACATTTGCGGCAATCTATTGCATTGCTGCACACACCCCAAACACTTTCATACATATGTATATATATATGCGTTGTTTGTTGCCAGCGCTTGCGAGCTAATGTCAAAATGCTAAAGCAATCAAAGTGTGGGTGTCTGATTTATTGCCCGGCCTTTTTGCCATCGCTTTGCCGAGTGCATAGACGCTTGCAGCTGCAAGCAAACGGCATATGCGCAAATAACACTAAAAGCTTGAATGAAAACAAAAACAAAACAAATCGCGTTGCAAACGAATGCCGCGCGTCAGCGTCATTTCAGCATCAACTTCAGCATTAAACCGCATTTAACACGATCGTTTTCATTTGCAGCGAAATTTGTTATTATAATTTTATTTTATCAAGTTTATTTGTAAGACACAACAACTTGTTGTTATTAGCAGTGCTTAAGTAGTCACATTCGCCTTACAAAATGGTTGATGGGAATGGAAGTGATTTTTTTGTTTTTTTGGGTGGCAACACCTACACTTTGTGCGTTATTTATTCGCATTAAAATGCGTTTTCTAATTTCACCTTGTCTATGATTCGCTTTTCCTCCATACCCCTGTACTTGCGTGTCCTGCAACACTTGTGTGTATTTAAATATATATGTATCTAATAGCTTTTTGTTGGAATTATAATTTTCAGGAAATGTTACTTTTGCAGGGTTTGCACTGTCAGCTGGCGATTGACAGTATAATTATTTCGATGTAAGAAAACTTAAATCGATCTCCCAGTATTTAAAGCGAAGAAATCACAAATAAAGGCGTAAAAATAATTGTGTCATAAATATTTTACGACAGAGCTAAAGATATTTCCTGAGATATGGTTTTTGACCCATAAATTGGCGATGCCATGCCATCTGCCATTTGTTATGTGAAATTTAATGTTTCTGGCGTTTTTCGATAGTGAGTTAACCCACTTTTAGTAATTTTCAACCTAACTTTTGTATGGGAGGTGGGCGTGGTTATGAATCGATTTCTTTCATTTTTGGACTGTATTAGGAAGTGGCTAAAAAAAACGACTGCAGAAAATTTGGTTTATATAGCTCTATTGGTTTGCGAGATATGTACAAAAAACTTAGTAGGGGCGGGGCCACGCCCACTTCCCCAAAAAAATTACATCCAAATATGCCCCTTCGTAGTGCGATCCTTCATACAAAATTTTATTTTCATAGCTTTATTTATGGCTTAGTTATGGCACTTTATGTGTTTTCGGTTTTCGCCATTTTGTGGGCGTGGCAGTGGTCCGATTTTGCTCATTTCTGAAAGCAACCTTCCTATGGTGCCAAGAAATAAGTGTGCCAAGTTTCATAGATATCTTAATTTTTACTCAAGTTACAGCTTGCACAGACGGACGGACGGACAGACAGACATTCGGATTTGAACTCCACTCTTCACCCTGATCACTTTGGTATACATAACCCTATATCTAACTCGTTTAGTTTTGGGTGTTACAAACAACCGTTATGTGAACAAAACTATAATACGTTCTTTAGCAACATTTGTTGCGAGAGTATAAAAACCCCACCATCATTGCTAAATTTGAGCCATTTCAGGCTCATTTAATATATGCAAGTATTCAATAGTCCACATTTATAATCACTCGAAAACATTGAAACTGAACTCTTTAAGAACTTCTAGACAGGCAATAGAACTGTAAATAGCATTAAAACCCAATAATAAAGACCGAGTCCTCAGACTATAAACTTCGGATAGTTAAAATGGTAATGGAACGGCGAAAGGAGGCGAAGAGAGAGTTCCCACATGAAACTCATCGCCTATTTGCAAGCTTGATGAAACCGACTAATCGAACACTTAAATGGTCGCAACTGATCGTTTCTTGGAACTCTAGTTAGGTCACCCCGACGGCAATTAATCTTGTTTTTCACTTTATACAGGGTTTATATTACCCTTATCCAGGATCCTTTTAATGTATGGCCAGAATTATAATATGTTTCTCGCATGATTACAATTACTTTGTCTCGGTTGAAATTTGAGAACACAATTTCCCAGGGTGTGAAATTATATTCAACGAGCTTAGGTACGGCTATCGTTACTGAACTCTTTAAGAACTAGAAAAATAGAAGTTATAATTTTTTAAATACCTCTTAATCCTCTTACTTATATGTGACATACAAATTTAGTAGGACTCATGGGCCAGAATAGACAAGATAGTATTTAGAAAATAGGAAAATCTAGAAATAGGAAACTCTAAAGACGACGATTGGTTAAGATTGATAGAACAGAAAACAACGTCGGCTTCCTCTCCACTTTAAAAGAAGAATATCTTCTTCTTCCAGAACCATGATATACCAATTTTTATTTTGAAATGAATTCAAGGTTCTTCAGGGTTGTTACGAAATCCTTCCAGGAATTGTTAAACCACAAAAAATTATCATCGATATAGAGGTTTGAACGGACTACTTCCTACGATACGTATATTTTAGAACATCTGTATTGGAGAAATATACTCCTTATTTGTTACTCAAACTACCGAAATCTAGTGATTTGACTATATATAATGATATTTAGGCTTATATCCGAAGTAGAAGAGAATTTTGGTTTTAAAATATATTCGTTATGAAAAAAATAAATATTTTGGGAAAAAAATTAGCCAAACTAAACTTTAAAGTCTTGTAAGCCCCAAATAATGCGTGAAATCAAGAATTAACAAACTTAAAGCGGATGGAATGAGTATAGACTACAGACAAATTTACATATATATATGACCGAAACTCTTACAGTAAATCAGCGATCAGTATTAATCCAGCGATCAGTATTAAATTTACAAGCGTAGATTTATCAGTGGTCCGATAAGTAGACGTGACAGAAACACGAAACTGTAACGATGTTTGTAAACGACAGTGAAAAATGTGTGTGGTTCGCGGCAAGAAAACTGGTAAGTTACATGTGACTTAATACAACACTAATCTATGTACGAGTACATCGGCAAAAACATGACTGCAAGCAAATTAGAAGAAGTTAGCGGCATATGCTGGCACTTAATCCAAGCGTAAGTTGTACCACGAAACACGATAATTTCGACCACAAAACCACTAGAGAGCTCGAGGAAAATAGTTGTGGATGTCGCTGCGACGCTTTTCACTGCCAGAGACCACATTGAGTGATCTTCTTTCTTACTGCTTGCCACATGCAAATCAATAAATCAATGGAATTGCGGTACAAAACGAAAGGCCTTAAGCGCCTGACAAATGCAACTAACGAATAAAAGCAGCAACAAAACCAAAAGAGAGAAAGGTAACAAGAACTGAAATGGCTTTTAAACGCTCTGCAGACTGGTTGCGAAAAATTGCCATTGGTGTCCAATGACAAATTGCCTGTAGTGTAAGTGAAAATTAACATACTCACTGGAGTACCAGTACCGGAGCTGACAAGAAGAAGTAGTTCGGGTAAAAAGAAAACTAGAAGAAGGGCAACATTTAGAAAGCCAATAAAAGCCAAGCCAAACTGTTGTTGTTGCAACATGCGTATGTAAATGAAAACCACAATGCTTAGATCGGCAACGAGATCACCGCGCGATCGCACATCTTGCTGCGTTGAAAGCGAACAGCGAAAATCGCGGTGTTATAACTCCACGTACGCGAATCCCACATTTACAGACGTTCAAAGTACATTGACGATCTCAAATTGGCGCACGCATTGGCCACACTCCTGCAACAGATATGCGTAGACGAATCGATTGATCGTGTTTCGCTGTTGTCGGCAACAGAGCCGGTAAATATGAAAATAACATAGTGGGTCCAAATTAATGTTTTATGAAGCAAAATATTCTTTGGAAGAGTGTGGACTGTATTTATTTTCTGCATAATATAGTTTGGTTTAATATTCAGTGATAACACGCCTGAATGTAGGCAATGTTTTATTAGAAAAATATGTATAATTTCATATCAATTTATATTGTTGCCTACATTTAGGCTAATGAGAAATATGTCAGAAGACTTCTACACATATGGGAAATTACCTTATGGAACCATAGGAAACAAAACTTCTTGACTGATCTTTTAGAGATATTTCTAATTACATAGATTCTTTATGAATCCGATTTTGAGTTCGTGAGATTTCATTAGTCTTAAGATAAAACGAATATTAAGAACGGAATAATATCCGTTACGGCTTGAACTTCCTTGATACAACAGTAAGTATGACAATTTCCATATACATTTTTTAATGCGCTCCTAAAGGTAGGCAACGGTCTGTTTGATTTTCGTTTTATTTTACCTACCTTTAGGCTAATAATGAATGAATTCGAAGAGCAAAAAGAATGAATAAGTATACTCTGCGTAGGAGAAAAGTAATCAATGAAACTCATTTTCAAAACTGAAATGAAAAGTTAAAAATTCAAAACGGTCCGTATTCTTTATTAACCACTGTGCCGTACAAAACACTCATCTATGTTGTTTGCCAGTAGGAAACCGCTAAAACCACTGTCGAACATTAAAATCCCCAACAGCCAAAGAGTATACGAGTATATAGCATAGTACAATTCCCAACCAGTGTTGGTGGGCCTACGAGTAAAGTGAGATTTATGGAGCAACTTTTTATCGTTACAGGCAAATCACATCGAACAGCAAAGCAAGACCAACCAAAGCACCATTGCAATCGAATGCCGTGTCGAAGGTTCGCACACACAACATCAGAGAGATGATCAGCGCAGATCAGCGAAGATCTTAGGCAAATCAAGCGAAATGGAGAATTTTTGTAATTTAAAAAGCGTGGAAAGCAGAGAAAAAGCAATAAGTGCAAGGGGAAAATACACAACATATATATTTCGTACAACAAAAACACTAATACTTTGCTCGTTAGGCATCTGATGTTTTTTTATTTTTTTTTTTTTTGCTCAACAGTGTGCAATATGCTGTAGAAAGTAACTAAAGAAAATAAGCAAAATTGCATATTGCACCACTTCCCGGCGAAAAATCTGCTTGAAAATCATAATTTTATTACAACTTTGTAAACAAATCGGCGCTGCGAAAATAATCTAGATGCAATCTGATTTGAGGATTGAGGAAGAGGGTATACACATTATATGTAGGCATGTACATAAGTGGCGTTCGAAATGATTGCAGTTCAATCTGAAATGTGGGGAACTGCTCTGCAGCGGTTGGTTGTAGGCATAAAGGGCCTACACGCTGTGTGTTGGGCGTAGAACAGATTTCAATTATTTATTTATTTATGCAATGCAATGAATGTTGTTGTTACTTATATCTATGCATTGTTGTTGTTGCTCGCCTGTGCGCACATGTTGTTGGCATATATATAAAGGTTGTTGCTATAATTGAACCACTGCACTTTTATTGCCAGCTGTTGTGAGTTTATTAGCCTCAAGTTGTCAGTGGTTGCATATAATATAAACAAGCAGACAGAAGTATAGTATACCGAATATAGTACGATTTTTCAGAGTCGAATTATTTTTATTTTCTTGTCCGTTTTATTAATTTTACATTTTTAGAATGCTTGCATATTAATTTGTTTTTATACTTGACTATATCCATTTCGATTTCACATTTTCTTCCTGTCCATTTCCTTGTTCATAGTTTTTGTTCGTGGTTCTTCAATTTAATGGATTATTCTTGTACCTCAGTTCAAATATTGCTTTGAAGACCTTGTATCTTCAGTTTAAAAATCATTTGCTATTATTGTTCCGGAGAGTTTGGGTGTTCTCCTGAATATGATTGATCATGACATTATTTATTTTATATATTATTCTCATTCAATCAATCGTTTTAAATAACTTTCTAATTTTACTTCGATTTTTACAGCTTGGAAAGTCCAATTCTACTGTATAGTATGCTTCATCTAGAGGTTCCAGCGTTCAAATCGTCGAATAGATAAATTCGTCGAATAGATAATATCGTGATCTACTTCTGGTATTTTCAGCAAAAATAATGCATTATGTTTCGAAATCTGCATTATAGAGCTTCTAAAAGTTTGAAGAAACGAATTTCAATATAGAAAGTTGTAGAGATCGCCTTACCATCTGCCTTGTTAATGTAAATTGAACACAGAACCGTCACATATGTATAGAGTTAGATTTTTTATGGAGGGTTTTGAAAGACCAAATTTATGAGAAGATGAACAGTTATAAATTAGGTTCTTAAGAGTAATATCAAACAAGCTATTTTTATATTCGATATATGTATATACATATATGTATATATATAATTGCTTTTAATTCTAGTTGGAGCACAGGCCCAAAACAAAGACATTACAGTCATTCCCTTTATTTGAAAAAAAAAATACCAAAACTATTCTGGTGTTTGCATTCCTCAGATCTGCCTCAACCATGCGTCGCCAGATGGCTTTCGGTATACCGCAGCTTCTTGTCCCTTGGTAGATTCCATCAGAGAGCACTTCGACAAATTTCGTCAGCGTCTTTACGAAGGCTATGACCAATTCAGCCATAACGTCTTCGCTGAATGGTTATCTCGATGGGAGGTTCCTTGGTCAATTATGCAGATCTTGGTTTGAAATGGTGCGGGGCCACAAAATTTTAATAATTCTGCGCAGACAGGAGTTGACGAAAGAGGAAAATAACCATTTATGAATTAGGTTTTTAAGAGAAGTATCGAACAAGATATTTTTATATTCGAAATAGAGCCAAGGGAGATAAAAAATTCTTGATAAATCTGGATAAATAAGATTCTTACATGGATGAGAACATATTACGGAATTATTGGCTCTAGTAAGTTCTAAGTAAACCAATAAAATAGAGCTTTAAGACACCTTCTTTGTTTAAAGCGCTTCGTTAAGCCAAACCGCCTTTGTGTCCCATTTACAAAAACAACAAAAGTTGCCTAATTTAACCACAGACGCGCATGATTCCTCTTCCTCTCAATTTTTATGCGCATTTATTAAATGAACCATCTCATTGAAATTATAAATAATTGCCGCACATTTATTTATGCCGTTTTGGGTCACAACCCACTACCAAAGAGTACAGTTAATAACCAAAACGATGCCGCACTTTCAACAAGAGTATATATGCCTGTAAATATGTATAATTTAAGCGCATTTGGCAAACTGGCATGCTGCATGTGGCACGTTTCACATTGCGTAGGTGTCGCGCTAGTCACAAGTAAACGTGACTTCTCACCTTAGCTGCAAACGCAGACGCAGCCGCAAAAATTGATTGCGTTGTGTGTAGCGGAAAAGAGAAAATTCATAAAGACATAAAACAAAAATCATAAAATCATAGTCATAAACACAAAATATATATAGAAGAAATAATAAAGTAACGGTGCAAAGCGAGAAAAAAATAAACACTATTGCTAATAAAAACTAAAAGCGATAAGTATAAGAAAGGCTTACAAAAACAAAAAAAAAATTATAAAGAAAAAACAACAACAAAATGGCTTCAAAATAGAAAGAAGGAAGCACTGCAGCTCACTCTCTTGTTCTGGTTTTATCACCGCTAATGTGCGCTTTGAGGTAAAACAATATTGGTTGCCACCAAATGTTGCACAGTTCATGCTTCATTGGCCGCTTTGCGTGTCTGTGACCAATAAGCCGTAATTGCGCCGGGTTATGAACGTAAAAGCAAGATGCTACATACAAAAATTTTCTTCGTTTTATTTTAGTTGTAGCTGTTGTTCCTGGGCAGCCAAATTAAATAAGTGTCGCAATTCTATATTTAAGGCTTTTAAAGCAAATCAAAAGGCTCAAACTGTCGCATAAAAAGTTAGTACACGGTTTAATGTGTGGGAGACGCAACCAGCGCACGCTGTCGTGAACTGCTGGTACCCGTGCAAGTTGCTTATTAGTTTACTTGTGGCGGCGTTGCGCATGCGCGGCGCACAAGTTGGCAGAAGCGTTGGCGCTCAGCGCGATTTTCGCAATTTATGGTGACGCGTGGTGTGTTGCAAGTCAACCAAGTGCGTGGCAGCCATAATCTTTGAGGTGATAAACTGCTATAGAATTGAAAGCTCATTCGGTTTAAGGGGACTGGAGACAATATTAAAGGAAAATATGTATAAAAACAACGATTATGAAATAATAGTATTGAATAAAGAGAAATTAATAATATTAAAAATAATGATATCGTGTGAGCTTTCATAGTTCAATTTTCTTTATGAAAAATATAATAACCAAAAACCAAGCTGTGCTCAAAGTTATCTTAAACAAACATAATTGGTGAAAGTCATTGAAAACAAAAGATATCGAGAACTTTCAAGCTTTCATACGTGAAAGCTCCCTCATATTTCTCATCATAAAACAATGAAAATAAAAATTACCGAAAGCTTTCAAGCTTTCATATGATATCAATGCAAATAAAAGTTACTGAAAGCTTTCAAGCCTTCATACATGAAAGCTCACTCATATTTCTCTAAACTTTGAAATTAAAAATTTAAGAGAAGTCAATAATATAAATAACACTGAGTTCACAAAAAAATCATATGAGCTTTCATAGTTAAATATTTTTTTTTGAAAATATAATAAAAAATATACCAAGTTGCACTCAGAACTGATATATTTTAAAATAAATAAAGTGTGTCCGAAATAAGGGAAATAAAAATTAGTGAAAGCTTTGAAGCTTTCATATATAAAAGCTCGCACATATTTTTCTTAACGCTTTTACTTAATTACCCTCAGAGACAATTAAAGAGAAGTACATAGAATAAATAATAGCGCAATCATAGAGAAATGGTATGGTATGGTATGGTAAAGTTTCTTTATGAAAACATAATAAATAAATACCAAATTGTAATCAGAATTGTTTTAAATAATTCTATTTGATCCCAATCAAAGTAAGTAAAATTTAGTGGAAGCTTTAAATCATTCATGTGTGAAAGCTTGAGCAAATTTTTTGATTTTTTACCATGGCGCCATGCTTCAGAAATGAAAAAGTGGCTACGAAGAGAACAGAAATGCAAGTCAGAGTTTCTAAAATAACAGAAACGCCTCAAACCTCATCAAAGAATTCAAAAGAAAACTGCTAACTGCTGAAAAGCTCCCTGGAAGTCGATGATATAAACTGAGTCATTTCAACAAACTACAAAAATATTTTTTTTTGATGAAAACTCATCATCTAGAAAAGCTCACATGTCACCAAAACAACAAACAAAGAACTTTGCTACTATGTTATATGCTCCATTGAAGCGCATCAAATTAATTGTGTCGAACTAATAGATAGTCGATAGATGGGCGTGCGACGGTGGCTAAAAAGTGATGAGGGGCTGTTACAGCGCATTATTTGGTAGTTGACGTGATTTACATATTTTAAAAATCATTTGATTTTCGACAACCTAAACAACAAAAACAACAACAAAGCGAACTGTCGACTTCTTTGTTTTTAATTTTGTCGACGCCGTGTGTGGGCGTACACATAGTGCCGCCTGCATTATATAACCACTTTTGGGAAAAAACTTACGCGCTTTGTTGTTGCATTTTAGTAAAAGAAAACTAATAATTAATTACCCGCTTATTTAGGCTAATGTGCTTTGTTGCAGACAAATCATTAAACATTTTATGCCTCATTGAATTCTTAATTTTGTTTTTGCTGCCCATTTAATTTTCAAGTGGTATTAGTTTAGTTTCTTTGTTTATTTTTTATTTTTTTTGTATGTTAAATTAACAACTTTCACTGTTTTACCGTTGCAACAGGTTTGTCACCGCCTCGTTCTTTTCCTCGCCTGACTTGTATTGCGTGACGCCGCTGTAGCGTTTTTTCGGCTTTTGGGTTTTGCTGCAAGTTGTTGGCCAACATAGTTGTAATGCAACCCACGCACGGCAGTAAAGTGACATTTTTAAAATGCCATTAAATAATTTTTGGAAAATCGTGCGGCGATTTTTAATTACTTTTTCAATGTTTATAGTTTTTTTACTGGGAAATTTGTTTTTCATGGCATGAGACATGCTGAGAAAATATACCGAATTCCATGAAATTTCATGAAGACAAAAAAATAATGATTTAATAGATTTCCGGAGATAGACCTATACGACTAGACAATAATAATTTTTTAAATGCTCGCATAAGTGAGTTCCGTTTTCATTTAAGTTACAAAATTTACAATAAAATTTAAATTTTGAAATTATTTGAGAAGAAACTTTCACGTGAGTGAAATGAGCATGAATGAAAACTTTCATGTTCAAATAATACTATTACATTTTCAAATATTTATTAAAAAGATAAGTTCACGAAAAATAATAAAGAAATCGTATGAGCTTTCACAATTAAAAGCTTTAGAAATCGTTCAATTTTATTAAACAATTAACTAAAGTATCGAATACTCGAATAAAATAAAAAAATAAACGTTTAAAAAATGATATGAACTTTCATTAGTGAAAGCTTTAGGGAAATTTTTTTTTCAAAAATATCAAGTTATATCCAAAATTATTCTAAACAAAGCCATTTATTTGAATGACAAAAGCTTAAAAGCTCACTGAAAAACTATTGATTATTATTATTATTATAATATATAAACATATTTTTTTTAAATAGTATGAGCTTTCATGAGTGAAAGCTTTATGGAAAATATATATTCAAAAATATTATAAAAAACCTAATTGTCTGAATTCAATCAAAATAAAAGTTCCCAAAAGCTTAGAAGCTTTCATAAGTGAAAGCTCACTGAAAAACTAAATGTAGTAATTGCTAGAAAACTATTTTTAGCTGCACTTTATCTGGCGCTACGCCTCTCAAATTAAATTTATCAATTATAGCGGTTTTGCTAGGCTAAACAATTTGTGCGCACAACGTCGAGTTGATTGAAAGAATAAATAACGGTGTATGTGTGACTACATTACGACCATTTTTGACACGTTTGTAAATTTATATAGTTCATTCGCATTCATTCACTGCTCTACAACTCGCAATTCAATTAACCTTTTATGGTGAATCTGGGCGTAACGCGGCACGCACGCAAAGTAAACTAAAACAAACAGAGCTTAAAAAAGCAACAATAAAGTCAATAAAAGATTGACAGTGCGTAGGATGACGGTTTTTTTTTAACGAATTAACTTAATTTTTTAAGCTTTTCAGTTTATTTACATTTTTTTGCCGTAATTTTGCAGTATTTTTTCTGTATGGCAAACTGGTTTTTTATTGTCTTTGTACACGCTGCTGCATTGTTTTCTGCACCCATTAAATTGTTGTGCGATTTTTAGTTTTTCTTTTGCGTTATACACATTTTTTGTTGTCGCTTTTGGCGCACGGAAATTGCTTGCTAATTTGCTGAGTAATTTTATACAATTTTCTATGCGAATTTGTCAAAAGCAATTGAATTAATTTGGCAGAACACTTTCAATGCTTGACAATGCATGGAATTCGGTTAGTAGTGAAAAAATAGTATTGTGTGTAAATTGAAAATATATCGTTAAATTTAATTTATTGCGGTTTACAGTTTTTCATCAATAGAGTTTCAACAGGCTTTGCCGACAAAGCGAATTCCGTACATTTTTGTTTATATAAATTGAAAAGCTAATAAATAATTTGACTTTACAATGGAGTATTGAGGTATAATATATATAAAGTCACGAATCTGGTTTGAACAATTTTTTTATGTTTCCAAAACCATGTTTTTTCACCAGAACACTTCTTCGCGTGAGTAATCCGGAGTCTGCTAGCTTAATTATTGCCTTCGAATTTCTCTTTCAGGGATAAAAATTAAAACTTTTTTTATTTGCTTTAACTTCATGCTACAGTTTTTTAGCAAATCAGCGAGATCGTTGAAGTTAACGAATAAAGGAATGAGGGAAATCAGACCATTCAACACTTTCTCTTTCATTACAGAACATGTTTCCCCTAATTCAAACCGCTTCAAAGCTCGAAATTTGGTCAAGTCGAGTCGATGTGACCACCTACTGATCGAATAAGCTGGTTATTTAATTGAAAACCCTACAAAAAGGGAAGTTTTGGTCAATGAGGCTATATGTGACCTCTCAGTGTTTGATTTTATGCGATTAAATTGATTAAATCTTATGCGATTGTTTTTTTTTTAATATTTAAATTACAATATCTTGGCACAAAAGCTCCTAAAGCTTTCTATAATATGCGCTAAAAGTTTTGTCTCTGACGTAGTCGTGAATATTGGTTTTATTTTTGATAGTCGAGCATATAATTAATCTAAGCTCTTTACATATTTTTTATAAACATCAATACGTTTTTGCTGAACTTAGATTAGTGAAAATTAATTTATTTAACAGGAATAGTTCAATATTTCTGCTCTTCAGTTATAAACTTGGTTTCTAAGATAAGATATTAACCATTTTAAAAAGTAAAAACACTTTTAGGACCGCGTTTAACTCTTAATTGTTTAAGCTAAATTGAGTATGTATGAACACCTAATTGATGAGTAATTTACATCTTAATTTTCTCATCCAATTGAATTAAATTGATTAGCCAAGCAAATGAAGACATTGGGTAGCATTGGGTCAAGTTTTTTATGCTGCGCTAGAGAGTAAGATAGAGAGAATAAGAGAGAAAACCATGCGTTTACTAATAACTAAGTTTTAATGAAACAAAATTGCACTTTAAATAAACAATGAAAGATTCTAAGTTTGTTGAATTTCAATAATTTAAATTGTACCAAAACAAGTACAATTAACTTCTCAAAGTAGAAATGCCCGTATATACATATAATATAACAAAAAAAATTGCAAAAATATACCCAAACTACTTTAGTCACCCTAATTTAGATATGCAAAACAGTTGCAACGGAATAACTCAATTTGCACAGCTAACTGCATATATTTACTCTCTGTTTATTTACTGTACTTGTATTTGAGATTGTGACCAATTACACGACTTATAAGTATATATTTGAGAATATATGTAGCGTTGTCAAACGGCACCTGCGCGAAATGAAACCAATCAACCAGCGCCACTTGCGCATGCACGTGACTTTAACAATCGAACACAAAACAATGCCGTACCAATATTCAAATAGACAGTCATATCGGACATATCGGATCTACGTGTGCACTACAATGACAGTATTTGAGTAATTTAAGCAAAACATTTGCATTTCAATGCTTTGAGTACTTTATTGTTAAAGGGACAGTCGAAAACATACCAGGTAGTTAAGGACTTGTGAGCATTATGTAAATATTTTCTACTCGTGACTATCAAATCTCTAGAAATATAGGCTTAAAAATACTATTTTTTGTCATACAGTAGAACTTCCCTAACTCAAATCATCATAATCCACAAAATCCATCGAGTTCGAGAGACTTCCGAGTTACGCAAGGTAATTTGTATGAAATTTGACTTCTATTGCCAATTCAAGAGTTCGAGTTATGCAGAATTTCGAGTTATTGAACTTCGAGTTATGGAAGTTCAACTAAATATATAAAGATACTAAGGTAAAATTTCTATAAGAAATATTACGTTTCAGAAGAGATTTTCGATAAATGTTGTATTCCAAAGTTATAGAGAGCATTAGTTCTTAAGACAACCTATTTTGAGTCTCATCGATCAATATATCGTTTTTTCGAGATCTATGTTTCGTTCTCTTTGGTTTCAACTATATTGTGAAAAGCATTACTTGCATCCCTATTAAGAAAAGATCCAAAATTTCATTCGAATTATAAAGGAATAAGGCTAAATATTTTTTAAATCGACAATACCAATGTTTCGACACTCTTAAAAAAGGTAGTAAAAGAATCCTATTAAAATTTTATGGATCATTTCTTGTCGTTTAGAAAGTCCTGCAGTACTTAAAACAATGATCAGATTTTAGTTTGGATGACTAACACTACAGCTCTACAAATCAAGTTTCAAAAACTACCCCTTTTGATTTTCGCTAACTTCCAGTTCTTCTAAGAATGTTTATTTGACAAAGCTTAGTATATTCAAACAGCTCTTTCAAACAATCTTACTGGAAAAATGTCCATAAACAAGCTAAAAAACATGAGTACTGACTGAGTTGTTTTAACAATTGTTTTGAGGTTAAGGAAAGATTCATCGAAAACCATTAATAATTTTTTTATAATTTATAAAATAACTACAAACCATAAAAGATAATTTCTTGAATTTAAATAACCACAAAATGAAATGGAAATGAGTCATAAATTCCTCACCCAGATTTTAGCACCAAACCTTACTCTTTTATAGAAAACCACAATTCCATAACTCATACCAAATTCAACAAGCGTGAAATCATCTACATTAGCTGTACAATTTTCGCATGCAAGTGCGAAGACAACACGATAAAAACGAAGAACCGTAAAAAATGTTTGAAAAATTATAATTCCATGCGCGCATTGCTGAGCGGTCAACACCTGTGGCATAGAAAATTAACAAGATACCAACAAGGCGCTAATGGTAGACTCATGCATTACGCAATGTAATGCTAAAAAATCAATAAATATTATAAAAAAGGCAATACTACCAATATTTGTAACCAAATCCAACAACAAGTGAGTGTGACAAAAGCTCCAGCCCCGCTTTTAGTGCCGCTAACAAACATTTGCAAAGCCAAAATTAGCAGCACTTTGTTGGCGGCATAAACAGCGCACTTTTATATGCAAAAAACCAATATGCGAGCATTAAAAATATTGTAAATATCTGTAATTTAACATGTAAATATATGTTGTGTGCATTTATGGGCATGGAAATGGTCAACAGGCGTTGGCTGTGCCACCAAAGTTGGCAAAGTTGGTGTTGGAAGACGCATTCAAATTACAGACACGTTGCTGGAAAACATTTGGCGCGACGCGAAGTGCCCTATTTAGATGAACCCGATAGCATTTATAGGCGACGACGACGACGACGACGGCAGGTGTAATTATATAATCTTTTTTTGGGGATACTGTAAAAATATTTTTATGATGTCTGGCAAATATTTGTCTAGACTTTATACATTTGGGTAGTTCGCAGCATACTCACTGAATTCTTGGAATTACAAGCGCGTTTTGGATATTTTTTTGGTTGGTATATATTTTGTGCACAAAAGTTACTCACCTGTAAAAGAAAAGGAGAAAATTCATTAAATTTTATTGGCAAAAATTTGTTTCGAAATATGGTTGTAAGTACTCAAATTGAATAATAATTACTAATTACATCAAAATATAATATTTTATTTTATTTTATTTCATTTCATTTCATTTCATTTCATTTCATTTCATTTCATTTCATTTCATTTCATTTCATTTCATTTCATTTCATTTCATTTCATTTCATTTCATTTCATTTCATTTCATTTCATTTCATTTCATTTCATTTCATTTCATTTCATTTCATTTCATTTCATTTCATTTCATTTCATTTCATTTCATTTCATTTCATTTCATTTCATTTCATTTCATTTCATTTCATTTCATTTCATTTCATTTCATTTCATTTCATTTCATTTCATTTCATTTCATTTCATTTCATTTCATTTCATTTCATTTCATTTCATTTCATTTCATTTCATTTCATTTCATTTCATTTCATTTCATTTCATTTCATTTCATTTCATTTTATTTTATTTTATTTAATTTTATTTTATTTTATTTTATTTTATTTTATTTTATTTTATTTTATTTTATTTTATTTTATTTTATTTTATTTTATTTTATTTTATTTTATTTTATTTTATTTTATTTTATTTTATTTTATTTTATTTTATTTTATTTTATTTTATTTTATTTTATTTTATTTTATTTTATTTTATTTTATTTTATTTTATTTTATTTTATTTTATTTTATTTTATTTTATTTTATTTTATTTTATTTTATTTTATTTTATTATTTTATTTTATTTAATTTTTATATATTTTTTATATATTTTTTACTATGGAGTCCTAATTCAGATTAGATACTAGATCTGGAAGAGCACCAATCACCACAAGAACAATATTACTCTTCAGTTTATGCAAATTTGATGGGAGCAGTTATTGCATTGACTTCATACATAAACTAATCACGCGCATGCGCAGATGAATGTAGCAGCTTTAGCCGCAATCAATGTTAGTATCTAAGTGTTAGTCCACGTAGCAGCCAGGAGCCTTGCCCGCAGGAAATATGCAGCATAACTTGACACGATTTCGCATATCGATTGCCCTGTTGTTGCTGCTATTGTCGTAAATACCAAACGTATTGTGCTCCTCAGCTTGAGTCTACCTCTCACTCTTTCACACTTACTCCTCACTTGCCGCAGCAATTTGCATACTGATTATTGTGTTTGTTGTAACATTATACCAGAAAATTGCGAACAAATGAAAATGACACTGATTGCTGCCCGAGGCAGCAAGAGCAGCAACAGCAGCTGCCGTCGTCGCAACATAAGCACTAAAATGCAACAAAATGTTGCACACATTGTAGTGTCATTAAGTCAATGTATGACTGCATGCATTGAACTTGTGAAACGCTGCTGCATGCATGCGCCTATAACTCGACTCGCCACGCTTTTGTTGCAACATCACACAAATGACTGCTGATCCACTGCATTTGCGCTTAATTTGCATGCAACACGGGCGAAAAGGCGCATGTGCATGCCAACGTAAGCGTTCTGCTGCGTTGTACGCTTGCTGCCAACAGCATCCTCTAGGATTCACGATTTTCGCTGCATTTTGCTTTAATTTTATTTTCTCAAAGCTTAAATTATTCTGTGCTCTTCAGCGTTGCCTTGGCATTTTACAGATATCAGGGCGTTGATAGCGTTTATGCAGTTGTTCGTATGTCTTTGCTTGCATTGTTGTCATTATTAAAAGTTTTTTTTTTTGGTTTTGTTGTTGCATTGCCAAACGCTAATTGCATAAATTACTCTCCGAAGGGAAGCAATAAATTCCAATAAAATTGGCCCACCAGGCAAAACAGCGCGACAAATGGCGAAGAACGGACGAATGATACAAGGCAATTGAAGCGAGGAGGTAGCGATAAGCCGAAACTGGAGCTGAGGTTCTTTAAGAGGCTAAATAAGACCCTTTACGCCAAAAAGTAGGAGTTCAAGATTTGAAATTAAGAAATTTTCTGGATTATTATTTATTTATTTTCAGACTTGAATACTAAGGAGCATAATTTGAGGAGGTATTCTTAATTGGCTGAATATCTTGGATAGGGAATGCTCCAAAATGTAGGCAACATTTCTTAATAAATTGCGCGAATTCTACAAATTTTTGTTGAAAAATGTTTATTATAAAGAAACACAACTTCTTTATAAAGAAACACAACTGGTATAAATTTGGCAAACAACTGGTATAAAATCAAAAATATTGGTATAATGAAATATATTAACGTAGTTCTCAGAAAAGTGTAATTTTTGAAATTCGTCTTAGGAAGTCTGTTGTTGCTTTTAATATTCGATAAGAGAGCTGGACTCAAATAGTACAGAAAAGGAAGTGTGAATCAAAAAGATAATTGCTCAATTTGCAAAAATCCACAAAATGTTGCCTACATTTGGGCGGAATTCAGAATTTCAATACAATTTCGTAAATATCAGTAGTTTTGATGATAATAAGGCAACAGTTTTGAACTTCAGCGATTGATTGGAATATATTTCAGTGATTTATACCCGAAGACTGTTACACTCACATTACATAATGGATGTCTTGTAGGGTATATTGTACACCAAAATTTGAAATATAAATATTTATTACTACATTGCATGTTTTATTCATTTGGTGCATGCCACATTTTGCGATAAGACAATTACATATTTTATGTTTTAACAAATTTTCGAGAATCCACAAAGAAACCGAAGAAATAAGCAATGAAAAGAAGCACAGTTGAATGCAAAAAATCGGCGCACAGCATGCCTGAATTTCTTTGTGAAATGGCCACTTTGGGTATAAATACTAAGTGTGCCACATTCTGTTTCACCGCAACAATTTGTGGCACGCATGGCCCGCCGGTGGAAAGTAACAGTTGCAAGAAATAATAATTGCGATATTGGACAGCTAAAAAAAAATTTAAAGTGCCAGCACCACACGCAATGGGAACCATTTAGTAACTGAAGAGAAAAATAAAAAATATTATAAAAAATTACAACAACAATAACATATCGAAATGCAGTGCAAAGCAAATGTGGCTTGTAAACACACACTGATTTGACAGCTAAAAATCAATTGTTGATTGCTGCGCGTGCAACGGCAAAAATCTTACAAATGTTGTCTACTTTAACGCAATTCACTATCAACGATGTATCACCATTGAGTGGATGGATGGACGGACAGATGGACAGATGAACGAACAGTGAATGAGGCAACAAACAAACTCCACGTAATAAAACAACAAGCAGCCATAAAGCTAACAACAACAAATGCAATGCAATTTCATAAAAAATCAGCTATTAATAACAACAACAACAACATACGCACATCCGTTGTGGCAGCAGCATCAAAGCACACAAGCCGCACGTTCACCTGGATGCAGACCTTGCTACTGCATAGCATAGCAGCTGTTGTTGTTGTTGTTGTTGTTGTTAATACACCTGTGTGCTAGTTCCATATGTAATTTCCACATTTTTTGTTGCTTTTTTTTGGTTTTTCTTGTTTATTTTTTTCAGTTTTATTACGCAGCCATTTGCCCTTGCTTGCCAGTGAACTCCAATATTCGGTGCTTGTTGCAACAACAGCAGTTGAGACAAACAAAAGCACGCATTTCATGCACAGCAATAACATTTATGAAGAACAACAACAAAAAAAAAACCTGGCAGCAACAAACATGTAAACTGTCAGCAATTAGTTGTGATCAATTTATTAAAATCAGTTAGCAGTTGCAACAAACTGTTGTCTTGCCACATTGGCGTCATATAACGCAGCACAGCTGTTGCAACGCCCATTCGCCTCTTACTTTTCTTTTTTTATTGTAATTTTTGTATTTTTTTCGCCTGGCTAGCAGCAAGCAGCAACTGAGTCATCTCACTGTTAAAAGGGGTATAATGCATCACTGTCACCGGCGCAACAACGGCTGATATGCTGTTGATGGCTTCTGCCTTTTAGCTGTGCTGCAAGGCGACTGCACCAACAGCATGACTTGTCGATTTTAGTCTACCGAAGTACGAACTGCCTGTTGCGCCACTCTCTACTCGCTAGTACTGGCTTTGTTGGCTGTTGGCTGAGTTGAAAGCCCACAAAACCTTGAGTTATTACAGGTGAAGGACACACGCTTCTTTGCTGCTGTTGTTGTTGTTGGCATGTTGAATAGGCAAATTACTGTGTAGCATGTGTGTGTAAAAATAGTTGCGTCTTTTTATGCACTCGTTAGTTGGACAGGAGTTGTCCGTGAGGCTGGAGTAGAAACTTGTTTCGAAAAAAAATGTACTTAGTCACATTTAGAAGGGACTATAGTCGTAAAATGCAAACGTGCAACTTAATTGCCTTGCAGTTGAGTGACTTTGTATACATATTTTTTGAAGATGATGAATATTTTTTTTTCACTATCACTATCACTTATAAGCACACTCATCTCAATCTCAATGTAAATCCTTCTTCGGAATCCATAGAACTCGGTATGTTATGCTATAACCAACAAGTAAGGATATGAAGCAGGAACGCATATACTATTAAAATATTCGAACTTCGAAGAACGATAAAAGATCAGACCTAACATTTTTGTGAATAAATTTCCAACGCTTAAGATAGGTAAATTACTTTTATATACGATTAAATATGGCTTCTGAGGAACTAAAATCCTCATTTTTGAACAAATAAAGAAAAAAAATATATACACGATGTGTTCAAAAAATAACGGGAATTTTCGTTTCTAGAAAATAATGTTTATTCATTCGGCTATATTAATGTTGTTGACTTCAAAATAGCCAGCGCTTCTTCCAAATTGTGGAAAGATTATTCAAACTCGGAATTTTTGCTATAGTCTTTGGCTCTTTCAGCGATCTCTCGTATGTATGTAAAACCCTTTAAGGTTCTCTTTATTTTTGGAAATAGGAAAAAGTCACACGGAGCCATGTCTGGTGAATATGGAGACTGGGTCATGATTACAGTATTGTTTTTGACCCAAAATTCACTTTGGGACAATTGAAAACTTTAAAATTCCCGTTATTTTTTGAACACATATTATACGATCAGAAATACAATTGTACTTCCAACTCGAATCACCATAATCCACAAAAAAAAACTTCGACTTAGAGAGACTTCGAGTTATGGAAGGTAATGTGTAAGAAGTTCGATTTCTATTGCTAATTCAAGAGATATGGAATTAAGAAAGCCTTCATGAAAACATTCCGACAATTCTGAATTTAGTAATATTATTCAATAGGGTTGCCTCTTTTCAAAAATGGCAAAGTTGTGTCTAAAATTAAGTGTTCCTAATTCTATTTTGGAATAAAGCTCTTGTCTAAAATATTGTATATCTGTACACCATTGGACTCTTAGACATTTTCGAAATTCATTAATTTCAACCTTTGGACTCAAATGAGTATTTCTCAAGTATTACAATGGTATCGAATACAATTCTATTCTAACCATACATAAAGTTTAGAACTTCTACAGTGCACTGACCGATTCAATTACTAATATTATCTTTAAACAAATTTTATTGGAAATTTGAACTGTTGCCTCCATTTGTATAAAGTGAGTATGTTTATTCGATAGTGTTTAGTCTGGCGACAATTAATTTTCAGTATTACATATCGCCAATTCTTAAGAGTTAATTATAAATTCCTACAAATGACTCAGACTCAGAACAACAAGTGCTTCAGCAGTAACAGACATGTGTACAAACAGTGCTAGCCTTTTATCATGCATTACACTCCACTTTCATTTAATTTATGGCAATGAAATTGCAACCACTTCTATATTATTCACTGCGATATATACAAAGTAAATATATTTGCGAGTTATATATGAGTATATGCCCTGTAGGAAATTTTTGTTAATATGTTGAAAGAAAATATTTTTATATAGTTATATGAAAAATTAGTTTGTTGCTAATACTTTTCATGGAACATATTTTTTTGCCTATCAAAATCGACTAAAAATTTTTTCAATTTCCTACAGGGCTTGTACCCACTCGTATACTCCATATAGTACCAACTGTAAATTAATTCATTTATTTGTTTGTCAAGGCAAAGCAATTAAAAAGTGCCACCATGATAAACAAAACAAACGACAGACGTTGCAATGGTAGCAAAGAAAGGAAGTGCTGAAATACCGAAGACAAAAATGCATAAACAAATGAAGACGAAAGACAACAAAATGAAAACAAAAACAACAATGCAAATTTGCAGAAAAACAATAAGCAATAAGAATAAAACTAATGAAAGAAATATTGAAGACGAGAAACACTTGGCTACAACAACAACAACAACACGTTGCGGTCGCATAAGTCACTCATCACAAGATGCAGACTGGACTGGACCGACCGTACTACAGATGCCAATTGAGGGTACTGATCTTGCCAGACGGCACAAAAATAAAAAAGAAAAACGATGAAAAACGACTTTTGACAGAAGTTAAAATGAGAAATGAGTGATTGAGTGACTGCCGCTGTTTGTGAAAAGACACTACAAGAAGTGTGGAAGCAACTGTCGACCGTTGACTTGGCAATTTGAATGTGCTCATCTCAAACAAAGCGTGCTTTTTGTGGCCGCCACAAACGCATTTCAATTAAAATGTGGCACAACAAAATGACTTTAACGGCGAAATTTCCAATAAGATTGCGTGCCACAACCCGGCTGGAATTTCGGGAATGCGCGTCAATGGCAAATGGTCAGTGCAAAGGGGACGAACTCTCCGCATGCGCAGCGTGCCACAAATGTAATGAGGAAGTGCTGCTGACTCAGTGGCTGATTGTGTAACTCACGAAATTGAAAAGTTCATTGCATTCTGAGACGGGCAAAGACACATAAAATGCAGAACAAATAGTGAGGAAGAATTCCAAAAAAAAAAAAAAAACAAGAAAATAAAAAAAATTGTGAAGTCAAAAAATATTATTGACGCGGCCACTAAATAAACAACAAAATATGCATTTGAATGGTGGCGCGTCTGCCAGACTTTATGCGCAAATGGAAATTGGTCGACGTCGCGCGTTGGCAGAAAGCGCAGTTTCTCAAGTGAATTGCGTGGAGGAGAAATTAAAAATGCAAACCACTTGAATTTTAAATTGATGGCAATTTTACGAGCGCGCACACGCACACACACTCACTTACATCAAGAATACTTCGGAGTAGAAGAACACACAAGCGCTTCAATTGTTGTGTAGAAATATTGAATGCGCTTGCTCGCACTTGAAGGGGGGCGTTACGCAGAACGAACGTGCGCCTCAATTTAATTTACGAGTATTACTCTACGCGGTTGCAGTCATTAAGTGAATGTTTGTATGAAAATAGAAGTGGCGTTAGCAATATTTCGCTATGTTGAGTTCAGATGGCGGGAGTTTTCGTAGAAATAATAATATTAGTAGCCTCATATTTGCTTAACCGCTTACAGTGTGTAATTTTAGGTTAAAAATAATCAAATTGAAGTAATACTCAGTTCTATTATTTTATTACCGTTGTACATGATTTTGAATATTCAGTCCTTAAGAGGTCATCTACAAGATTATGAAGTCATAGACCCTAAAAATTAAAGAATGTCATTCTTCCAGAAGCGATATACAATAGTTGAATTAAGTTAAGATAACCTAAAAATGAATTATTTTATGAAATGACGTGAATCTTTGGAAGATTCAAAGCACCAACATATGCTGCTTTAAGCGGTCCAGTTGTTCGCAGTAGACGGTAGAATTAAGCGTCTGGCCATATGGGAGCAGCTCATAGGGGATGATTCCCTTCCAATCCCACCAAAGACACAGTAAAACCTTTCTGGCCGTCAATCCCGTCTTGGCCACTGTTTGGGACGATTCATCGGCCTTCGACCACGACCGTTTTCATTTGATATTGTCGTATGTGATCCATTTTTCGTCGCCAGTCACCATCCGCTTCAAAAATGGCAGGCGTTGAATCGGTCCAGTAGGTTTTTTTGCGTCAAATCATGCGGCACCCAAACATCAAACTTTTTTGTGTATCCAGCCTTCTGCAGATAGTTTAAAATGGTTTGGTGACTAACTCCTATCTCCTGGGTGATGTCACGAGATGCCACATGCCGGTCTAACTCGATGTTTTCCATGATTTGATCGGTATTCGTCGTCACAGGCCTTCCGCCGACTGGCTTATCCATGGTGTCGTCAATATAAAATCGGCCGACAGATTTGCTAATCGGATTGAAACCCTTTTTTAATTTTTTTATCAGCTCAGAGTCAATGACTAAGCACAAAGCTATTACGGAGAACATACTTTTCTGGATGACTTCTTCCAGAAATATGTATAACTATACAATATGTGTTAACAAAATTGTCTCCTGGAAGAGTCTCTCTTATTCGATACACATATATTAAAGTTTGAAATTCGATGTTCAGTAGAGTCCTCTAGGCCTACGAAAAAAAAATTTGCGTCTTAAAAAAAAGAATAGAGTCGTATTCAAACCCGACGAAACACCGTCAACCTGGGAGCATCTCCCAAAACTTTTTTCGAAATATCCTACAACAACAACTTTTAAAAATATCACCTATGACTCTAGCAAAAGCGAAGAACAATTTGGACATGGACATGAATAACCAACAACAACTTTCTTCTTATAGATTGAACTTCTACCCAAAAGAACCAGACCACAACTCTGGATATTGAAGAAAATGATATCGTTATAGGGAAATAACACATTTTACTTGACCAAGCTCACAATCCTCCTTAATAGATCACTGTTTTTCAAACCATCGTCGCTATATTTAAAACAAGTGAGCTGAACACCGCAGTCCGAACAACAACGTGCAGTGCGCAGTGAGACCCCAAGTGGGGTCTCCGCACCCCAAGTGTTGAGCATGTAAGCGATTCGATTTAAAAATGCAATAACAACAACAACTCTAAATACATGTACTATTAAATTTGTGCAGATTTCTCAACGATATATCATATTATTGTATGAGTGAAAATGGCGCTTGCCACGCCGCCCGCCACTCCAACTGCCACAAGGCTGTCAGCTACCGGTGGTAAGCGATGCTTTCGCTGAACACCACACTGCTGTTAGCAATAACAACAACTTGCTGTACACTTACATACGAGTATATGTGTACACGGTCGAGCACATCATCATTCCAGCCATTCAATTAATAGTATAAATAGAAAATGTTGCAGGTCTCGTTGAGTTGTTTTTATTGCTACAACAAGTTGCAGCAAGTTGTGTTGACTGAGCTGCTGTTGCTTGCCTATTTACTTAAAGTATTACTGATGATGATGCTGCTGCTGTTGTTTGCTCTTTAGCTGCCTGCTACACATTAATCCACCTCATACTCCTCCACTCAAGAGCCGTCAGTGCAGCAGCAAAGCTGTGGCATTACTTGTGTTGCTACCGCTGAGCATGACATAGTTTTCAACAGTCGAAAACACAACAAAAACAACAATAATAATTCAGAGACACAGCTGTTTGTTTTAATTGTTGCTTTGTTGTTGTTACAACAAGTACAAGTGTATGACACTCTTCAACCAACCGGTGGTAGTGACAGTGGCCATGTACGAGTACACTAGTGTTGTTCCAACCATTTAAATCACCTGTGGCACAGCAGCCGATCCACACAGCAACTGCTCGATTTATTTGGGCTCTGCCTCGATTTATCGTCTTCGCGCTCAACTCGCTCGCCTCTTTTGTGTTTATTTATGGACTACTCGCGCAACATTTGCAGTCCAATGTCTAACAGTTTGCCGCCGATGGACAGCTAGCTTATGTTGCACATGCTGTTGGCCAGTAGAGGCAACTTCCAGGCGACATTCGTCGTCATCCGGGTAAGTTCAGTTGTTTCTTGTCGCCTGTCAAATGTTCCACTTAATGCACTTGGCGTTGCTCAAACGAGTGCAACTTTACAGCTCTTTGCCTCCCGTTTGTTTGATTTTCATTTTATATGAGGACCTTAATGTGGCTAGAACTCGTTTTTATTGTTGCTCGCGACTTTCTTGTTGCAAACTCAGGTGTTTGGTGTGTATTCAAGCAGTTCGTTTTGCGTACTAAATCAGCTGTGCATACAGCATATAGTCGGTATGTCAATTGAATGGATCTAATGTTAGATAAATACTTAGACACCTTTAAGGTACTCAACGTCTGAAAATTATATCATCATATAATGGAAATATAGTAACTCGCAAGACTGAAGATCTAGAGATTGTCGCCCGATCATACTAGACAGTTTAGTGATAGTTCGTTCTTACTCGGGAAATATCTTAGTAGATAGTTAAACTAGTCCCCTTGTGTGCCTAGAAACATTCGAATTAATAATAAACTGCTTTTGAAGGAGAAGCTTTAAATACATGATCAATAGCTTAGATCTTTAATTAATTGAGTCAAATCTAAGAAAGAACAATATGAAAACGATAAAAGACTGTTAGTAATCTAATAAAGATTCAAAACTAAAAGACAGGAACATGAAATTCAAGAAAGAAACCAATAGGGATGACAGCGAGTTATTTTTGAAGACACGAAACCTTGTGGAACTACCACAAAATATTTGATTCTGAAGTCAGATATTGACTTTGTACTCAAAACTGAATGTGGATAATACCTTAAGCTGTTTATATCTAAAAACACCCATAGTAAGGCCAGGAACCGATCTTTTAATTAAAGCGCTACTGGGAATTAGATAGAACCACTTTATGAAGCTGGTTTTTTTGAAATAAATAGAAAACGTTTTAATACTTGGGCTCTGATTTCAGGAACATGGCATCCGGCATCCATTACTTTCGTCATTAAAGGATATGGTAGTGTTGACTTGTTATTCGGAACATCATTTATAGTATATAAACAGTCAGACAGCTTGAAAACACAGTATCCTAGCAATATTTCAATAGATTGGGATTATTTGAGGAACTTTAGTTGGAACATGCCTAGCAGGGAAAAATCGACCCATCCATAGGTGATCTTGGGCATATAATCGACAATTGCTTCTACCAGGGACCCCTGACACAGATATTTTAAAACTAAAAAAAAATTTCAGATATTTTGGGAATATACAAAAGTTTGGAATTTCAAAAATTGAAAAAGATAATCATAATTTAGAATGTCGCTGCCAGACCGATCTAATCTATTCTAATTATGTTAATTTAATTTTATAGTTAAATAATTAATAATCACTCCATAGTTCCCACGAATCAGACAAGATAATCGGTAAGATACCTAATTTACATATAACCGGCCAAATGAATAAAACAATTTGAGACCAAAGACGATGTGTCACTGAAACCAGCTGCTGAGAACATTTTAATCCAATCTTTGTAATTATAGCATTCTTCTCTTCTCCTCCACTCAACTCATTAAATCTGCAACTCAAGCAGCAGTCACTTATGGTTGTGCATTTCATATCTGGCGACCTAATTATTAACGCAAAAAAGAAAATAAATAAAAAAATATTTCGCATTCAGCTGATGTTCCTACATAAAAAAAAATAATTCACAGCGGAAAAGGCGTCTTGAATAATGCTTCCTTTATAATATTCTATATTTATATGTCAACATATTTATATGGTTAATGCACAACATATTGAGATTGCATTGCATATGTTTAACGACAGTCTGCTTTTTACTTCTAGCTGTGCATAAGCAAGATAAAAATCTGCATTAATTTATTTTTTTTTTTATTTTTCTTTTTCGGCCTTGTTTACATTATGCCATTTTATGCGAGTCCCACATTAAAAATGCAGCATAATAAGATCCTTAAGAACGCCTTTGTGAGCGCGCATATCAAAAGTTTATTATTATGTCTACCAAAAAGGGAGGATGCAAGCTAAGAACCTACGAAAAAGTGGTTATGTGAAATTGAAAAAATGAAGTAAAATAAAGAATTGAGTGCAAGTACGCCTAGGCTGTTATAAAGAGATCAAGATCAGTTCAACTTATATATGTATATGTATAGGTAGGGATATATATAGAGCGAAGCACGAAACAGCAAGAACAAAAATTGTTTAAAGAATAAAAAGAAAACCAAACAGACTCCACAAGCAAATAGCAAGACCTGCATGTAAATATTGAAATTATTAATATCGCGCAGGTAGAATCCAATAAAGATTACGGGAAGCACCACTCATGAGACAAAAAAAAAACGAAAAAAGTGGCACCAAAAGTTAAACAAACAAATGGTGCAACAAGAAGACAGCAATTACAAGAGATCAGTTGGGTAAAAAGGTGGTAAAAGTAGGTGCGACATTTCCTCTGTGACAACACAACAACAAAAGCAAAAACAATCTCTTGAAATCTCTTTGCATACCTGTGGTACTTGTTTACAAGCAGCAAATTATGCGAGAGGAGGAAGAGAAAATGTCACAAACGACAAAAAATTATAAAAAAAAAAATCAAAGAAAAATGCGCGCAAAGTGAAATGTTGAAAAATATACATATAAATTATATAAATTGTAGCGCCTGTCAGTCAGAACTGCACAAGGCATACCTACACACTTCCCTTCGGTTGTATGTCGACTTGTCTTCTCTTTGCGCCAATTTCAATATTATACCATATTATTGAGAGAACATGCAACGCCATGTAACGTTAAATAAATATACATACATATATACTCATATATGTATAAGCCACGGAGTGACAATCGCACTGGGCGCGCAATCAGTGAAATCGTGCTCGGCATACCAATGCGACACTTAAATGCATGCTAATGATCGTGCAATTTGAATTGAGTGACGTTCCAGCACCTTCGTGCGGTGATACTCATAATATCTTTGCGCGGCTCACAGGAACGGGTACACACCTTTCGATGAGTAAGTGAATTGTGCGGCTACCGTTTCGGCGAAAGGATCGAAACACTCGTGTGTGGTGAAGCTGAAGCTGGTGTGTTGGCGAAAGGGCACTGATGCGTACTCACGATAGTTGCTGCTTTGTCTCAGTGTTGTAGCCGTAATGCTGGTAGATAATCTTTGAACGTGTGGGAATTCAAGTTACTGAGATTAAATATGAATTGTTAAGAGTTGTAAGAAATCTTCACAGACTATAATACCCTGGAGATTTTTTGTGAAAGTAAACAAACCTTTCTCGAGAAATTAATAATTTTCTATAGCTTATAATAATTGAGCAACGATTTGTAATTTCTTAATCTCAGATCTCACGTTATACATACATATGTATATATATGTATATACATTATGAGAAAATTGGAAATCAAGATCACCACCGGTCCGTAGAATTGGTATAATTTAAAATCAAATATGCAAAATTTGAAAATGGAACATTTAAATATGATTACAATAATTTTCATAAAACAAGAAAGTCTTATAGTATTGCAAAAATATCTTATTACTTCCACCTACTGATCAATAATACGGACTATCGAAGATTGGGATTCCTGGAGCAGAAGCTTGCAAAATTATAGAACAAAGATAGGTTAGGTTAGGTTGTAAGGCAGTTTCCCAAAGGGAAACTCATGTAGACTTTAAAAGACAGTCCTTTGTGAAGCCTGTATCCCCTCAGATTAGCAATTAGGTGTCGATAAAGTGCCCTAAACCTAAAATTTGCAGAGATTTTTAACTTCTATATTCGCTATTTGTGAGAAACAAGAAATCTCTTTCTTGATCTCGCAAAGGCGGGACATTCAAGAAGAAAGTGATGAGATGATTATACTTCATCCTCCTCCATACAGCTTCTACAGCTAGCGTTCGGTAAGATTTTTAACCTTACAGCAAGGATCCCGATGGGACAATGGCCATTAAGAACAGTTACGTCTAAGGAGAGTTAAGCTTTACTGAGAGCGAAGAGCTCGGTAGCCCCACAGCTCAGCCGAGGTCCATCATAGAACAAAGTTATTTCCAGAATTTATTAACAGAAAGACAGCTAAATTTGACCATATTAAACTTTTCATTTCGATAAGTCTGCCTATATCTTCACTATCTTCTATCTGATCTATCTTCAATATAATGATAGAACTGACTCAATAGAACTAAATCATTATGCAGAAATTTTAGTATAAAATTAACTAGTGTAGAGACTATATTAAATATTCGAAAATTCCTAAGTAGATTATTGCAAGAGTATATTCGAGGAAAATGTATGATTTTCTAATACCTAAAAACAAACTAACTAGTCGTTTGAAAGCGACATAGCCAACGAATTAAATAAAATTTGGAGAATGGCGAATGAAACACCCGACTGGTATAAATCGTATAAACTGGTATAATGGAAATATAATGCAAATCGACTATTACCACTTTAATGTACTGTCCTACATTGAATTAAAAAGTGGACTTTCGACAACAGAGAGTTCAAATATAATGTACGGAGCAAGTGATACCAAGTGCTAATTAGTCAATTCGGAAGTAAAGTCATCTTTTGACAAATGTATAGGCTTAATAAGATCATCATTAAAAATAAGCGCATACCAAAATATAGCGGCTTTGATAAGGAAGAAGGAATAAGCCTAAGGAATAAGCATTTCAACTAATATGAGAAAAGTTCAAGTGAGAGATGTAGTTGGCTATTGGCCATTGTATTATTTGAGAATACACTCTGAAGGGTATACTCCAGACAGTTTTAGGGCAATCTTAAAAATGAAAATCAAAATCAAATAAAATGAAACTGAAAACGTTTAATGAAATTTAGAAAATAGAAAAATCTCAAAATTATCAAACGTAAAATATGCTATTTTTGACTTAGCCACTTTCTTACTCTAACATATAGGACTCTTGAATTATTTTGCTTACTGGGTAAAGAGCTTAATGGAATCGCAAAAAATCCACTTATCAGTTGTGCTGCGTAAAATTCCCATGAAAGACAACGAAGTAAGTGCCTGAATAAGCATCTTTTATCGCCAAGTTGTGACAATATTTGTGCGAAAATATGAGTGAGGCATTAAGTAAAGAGAGTGGCGAAGTAAGAAAAAAATAAAAGGCGATCAAAATTAACTAAAAGTAAGTAGAATTTTATTGTACACATTTTGTTAGTATAAATGAGTAATATATACATACAAGCAAATATATTTATGTTGAGATTAAAAAGGTGTAAAAAAGCTTAAGTGACTACTGCAACAAATTTAGCAAGAAAAGCAAATAGTGCGTGATGGTTTAAAGTAAATAAATGAATATATGTATAATATGAGTGTGTTCATAAGTACTTATAATGAAGTGCAATAAAATTTTTAATTTTCGTATGAATGGAACTGATTCATTAAAATTTGCAAAATGATATTAACTCAAGTCTCACAAAAATTTATTGCTGATTAATAACTATTTATTGTTGGCCGAAAAAAAAATCCGCGAAAAAAGTAACAATTAAATGCTTTCATACAAATTACACAGCTGCAGAAATTATTTATGAATTTAATAAGTGCAAATATTGAGGGGCCGCATAACTCGTTCGAAATATTGATAAAGACTCTTGCGCCCCAAAAAACAAACCACTTTCAACGCCCCTAAATATGCTAACACATGGCGCATAGCTTATGTCCAATGCATTTGATATGCGAAAAAAACAACAAATAAATGGAATTGTAGAGCAAGAAAAATAATACAAAATAAATAATAAATAAACTCCATATATCTAGCAGATATATATATATAATTCAACATATTTATACCACTTATTGCAATTGTTGTTGTAAGTAGTCGGAGCAGCGATAAGCGGCAGCTGGGCAATCAAGCGTGCTATGAACAGCCAACAGCCAACAGCCAACAGCAGCCCCTTTGCGACTGTCACAGGCGTTAACGCGGCGATAAACTGACCTAATTGTAAATGCTATAGTTGTTGTTGTTTTTCGATATTTGCACAGCGTATGTGCACATATTGCTCATGAGTTGGTTAAAAATCACTCAAACGGGCAGATATAGTAGTAGTATATATACATATGTATATATACATGTATGTGTTTCAATATCCTGGCAAATTGTTGTATTTTGCAAAAACAATTGTTTTTATTGTTGTTTTAATTTTTTTTTGTATTTTTACCAGTAATCTTGGCATATTTCCATTGCACTTTTAATGCTCTTTTATTGTGTTTATTTAAGCCAATTAACACATGCTCTGTAAGGCAGGATAATGGAATTGTTTGAAATCCATATCAAATTACACACAACAATTCAAACACACACACCTAACATACATACATACATAAATAGTGTGACCTAATTGACCCCTGGCAATGAAAAATGCAACACTCTAAAGTACTACATACTTACAAACAAACGCATATGAAATAGTATCCTTTTTGTATACTCAGGAGTGTAGAGTCTAGACCATCTGAGTGCAGCTGCCATTCGGTCTTACAGACACACTAACATCCGTTCTCTATACCTTTGCCAGCATCTGTGTGTGAAGCGTCTTTGTTTGCCTCCCTCTCTGCACATCAACTGATAAGCAATATATTTTTGCTGTGAATTTATTGTTTTTGTCTTCTTCGGCGTTGTTGTTTTTGTTTTCCATGGCTTTGTTGTTTTTGCGCCTCCTGCAGCCATTTGGCACGGGTCAATTGCTCCTGTTTTTCTTCAGCTTCATGTGCTGTTTCCTACCATACTTGTGGCATCATAATCGCCTGGCTTTAGAAACTCAAGTGGCGTCCCTTCTTTATTTTTAGTTTCAAGTAAAGATTTATTATATACTTTCTTTATTTATTGTGTCGGCATGTTCAAGTAGTGTCTACAAACCAGTAGTGCGGTTGGTTTGCCTTTTGCCAAACAATGGTAGTCTCTTGTTTTATGAGAGGCCTTGACGTTGAGCAGTGGATTTAGCGCTTAGTTGTGTGTTTCGCAATTTTCGGCTGGGACTTATGACATGATTCAGAAGAAAACAATGGAATTTAATTGATTCCAGGGCGGTTGTTACGGTAATATTTCTTTAGAATTTTGAAGATTATTCTGTTTATATAAACTTCGGATGGTAGAATTCGAATTCAATGCTTAGCAGTTGATGAAAAAAATTATCGGAATTATTAAACTGTTGAAGAAAACCAATTTACTCAAAAAATTTAATCTATTTGAAGCAGTGGCGGACCCAGAAAAAATTTTGGAGGGGCGGTTTACGAAAAGTTTTCCCTCGCGAAAGCTATTATAGGACATGTTTTGCTTTTTTTTTGTTTGTGTATTTCTTCCAAAGTACAAATTTGACGCTAAAAAAGCTAGAGAAATATTTTCTTTTTATGAAAAGGTGATCAACTGTTCAGAACAAAACTTTCTCGCGGAGGTGAAAATGTGGAAACAGCGAGCTTCAGGCAAGTATTTTAAGCAGTGAACAATATATATATATTACGTATATTGGCGTTATTGCCTGTTTCAATAGCATCACCGGAAATAAGTTTTTCAAGATTAAAGAGAATTAAAACCTATTCACGAAATACGACAGGTAAAGATAGGCTTAATGGTCTAGCATCAATGAATATTCATAGGGATATTGATCTGTCACTTGATGAAATACTAGAAGAACTCTTTCAAAAACCAAGGAAAATATAACATGGAATGTGAGATATCGTGTAATCCTCAATTAATCACTGAGCTTCAGCGATACTGCTTACTATTATATGAAAAAAAAAATCTTGTAACTTATTATAATTGCTTATAATGTGATGCGATTTTTTTGATAAATAACCTCATTCCAAAAACATATCAACAAACATATATTTTTCTCAGAGTTTAGGGGGTGTTTTAACACCAAATTAACATATTATCTTGAATTATTTTGATAGAATCTTTTCCAATTTTTCTGATATTAATATCAAAAAATCTGAAATCTGTGGTTAATTTATTGTATTCTTATAAAAGTAACGCGAATGTTACAGAGATCATGTTTATCCAAATTTATTATCGGTAATTGAATATGAAGAATTCGAAAATTGTTTATTTTCTTAAATAAAAACCGGAGACACAATAGGCCACCAGTACTACAAGGGTTTAAAATATAGGTCTAAAATTTTTAGAAATTTTTCAAACCAAACTCAACACAACCCAACCAAGCACCTACTATTCAACTTCCAATAAAAACAACACCACAAATGATTTCCACATTAAAATAGCTCAATGCCTTAAATGAAATTGCAAAGTGTCTGAATAAATGTTCTTTATTTCTAGAAAAAAAAACGCAAAGCTCGTTACTCACTGCCTTCATTAAAATTCCACGCTTATAAATTCCACAATTTAGTTATGTAGTAGGACTATGTACCTTGCCGCCAACTACATAAATAGGCGTACTGCACGCCGACCAAACGCCCAACCAACCATTAACTGACCGAGCCGCAGACCACATTTGGTATGCCAAACTTCAACAGCCAATTAGACGAAAATGCCTAATTAACCGTAAATACCGGAGGCACATCCTTGCGCACAGCAGCAACAAGAACAACAACAATATTCTACTCGTAGCAAGATAAAGCATTTCATCAATGACACTTTTAGAGCTTCATTAAAAGTCCACAGTAAAATCGAAGAACCTTAACTGGTTAGCTGCTGCTGCTTGCCATTACAGCAGCCAGCAATGGGCTGTGCCTGTGGGCTGAAGGTATTACCTGTAGGTATGTGTTGTTGCTTGTATTGGCTGCTGGGCAAATAAATCGAAATAAATCGCGCTTTGGGGGCAGGCGCGTCACCTTATTTGGTTTGAGTTACGCGTTCTCACTGCTGCTGCGATCGATGCGCGATCGGTAAGCCATTGCAATCAGTTATTACGAAGGAGTGGGTTTAGTGATGTATTGTGTGTAAATAGAAATGTTTTAATGAATTCTTGCAATTACTGGCATTATGCTTTTATGTGAACAAACTGTGGACTGAAATTAAGGTTATGCCAGGTGGATTAAAATTAAGCTTTGATGTCAAGATTTTAGAAACGGATTTTCTTTCCATCAAGCTCTTCAATATTGCTTTAGCTATAGAAAAAAGTATTTATATTCTATCCAAGGTTTAAAGAACTTTTGACGACCTATACAATTAAGTCTTATGTGGAATATTGAGTTCTAATTCTACTCATTCTCAATATTATACTTCTTCGATACGTAAATTTTAGTCTCTTAATATTTGAGATCGATTATCTTGTTAAAAATATTATATTTGATAGTAAATTGTATAAGGATACATCACTTTATACCAGTTTATCAGTTTATACCAGTTTATACTAGTTTATACCAGTTGTGTTCGATTCAACGAATTCGACGAATTGAAAATAGCTCTTGTATGCAGTTAAAATAAAACGAAAAATTTTATCTGACTGTCTTCAAAGTCGAAAATAGTGGAATTGAATATTCAGACCAGAGAATCTTTAAAATAAGTTATCAGTACTTCTCAACAATCCCCTTTGCTGACTGAAAGAATAACTTAATTAGAGTTCCGGAAACTTAGAATCACTTCAATCAAGAAAACAACAAAACGAAAGGTCGCCTCCTCAATCTTCCTTTACTAACCTGACTACACAAACTTTATAGAACTATAAATCTCATTCAGTGACCACTGTATTTGCTCACAGGCACTTAAAAATTCATGCTTAACGAGCAATCGATCAGTAGAATCAGCAAACAACGAGATGGAACTTCAAATGTCAACAACGATCATAAAAAGGACCAGCGCAAAAGAAAACAAGAAATATTGATATCCAATCAGCGCGGAAAGCGTGAACATAAAAGGAATTAGAAAAGGCAAGAAAAATAGATGACGAGGAATTCGCTTTTTAACGCAAAAGAATGCGCTAACGAGGCCAAATACTTAAAGCAAGAGGTACATAGCTTTCAAGGTATCCACAGCTACATAAATACTTACAAACGAAAGGGAACGGTGGGCTCTTCGGACAAGCAATAGAAATAGAAAGAGAGCAAACAGTGAGAAGAACGCAATAAAAAATTAAGCCGTAAATGTAATAAAAGTGCAGAAAGCAAACGGAAAGCGGCAATAAAAAGAGACGGTTTAATTTGTATAACAACAACAAAAAAATTCAAAATAAACGAGACTACAAACAAAAACAAGAAAGCACGATCGCTTAGAAGAGTAGAACTGCAAGTTGCATACAATTTCCGTGAAGCAAGCGCCGCGAATGGTCTTTCGCTGCGTGGAAAAGTGAAAAATCCAAAGCGTTCAACGCAAATTGAAAACTTTCTATGCGCCTGCGGTCACTGAGCGGCTGAGACGATCGACGATGATGTCGCAAGACCAACTGAGGCGGCATTAAAAATGCAAGTTCCTGTGAATAACGCGCGCCTCTTCTCTCCCACCACAGCCGATCACGGCTGCTTTTAAAATTGTGCGCGAGCGATTAATTGGCAAAAATTACCAAATATGGTGTGCAAACAAATCGTTGCCGTCGAAGTCCAACTAATGAGGCAAAACACAATATAACAAAGCGCAGCAAGACGAGACGATCGCGGGGATGAGACTGCAACGTCGATCCTTATGACGCAAGCTAACAAAGTGTCTGCTGATGGAAGCGCGGTAGTTGTGGAAGAGAAGGCGTATAGCTGCCGCCGCCACCACCGGACATCGCTTGACATTGACAACTGGTAAGGAGGAAGCTCGAGCGCTTTGTGGCTCCCACACTGGCTCCGCGGCATGTTGCATGGCACAAGTTGTGGAATGGCGTAAGTTGTAGAATGCAGAATTTCAGCTAAAACTGATAAATTGGCAGCAAACATGTGACATCAGCGTTACCAAGACACACGGAGACACAGCTCCCCGCCGCCTTTATTGCTGCGACAAACTTACTTCAAAAGCCGCCTAAGTGGAGCACCCATCACTGAGCGCAGCCTACTTTGAGCGCATGCTGAGTGGCGCGTCGTCATCATCGTCTTCAACGAGTTTCACTGTCGCGGCGCCTGATCATATGTGTTTCAATGTTCAAATGTCTTAAGCTGGGTGTCTACTTTCAGCGCGCGATGCGACGCAGTGCCATGGTCACATGCCGCACAGTTGGGTCTGAAGTTTGTCGTTTGGTCTCTTAGTCGCTTTTAGCAAAGTCAGTCTCACGTTGGACCGCAGGAAAAGCGCAATTAGTGCGTTAACATGGTCTTGTTGTTGTTGTTGCTCCACGCTGCCGCTCTTCTGATAACCTTGTCCACACTTGTCTTCTGCTGTTTACTACGATTTGGCTTTGTGGTCAGCAGAATCTAGGTTGTTTTGGTGCGTGTGCAACTATGTTGTTGCTTTTATATTGTTGCGCATGCGCACACTCTGCTCTGCAGCGCTACATAAGTTAGTTGTATGGAATCATAACTGTCTGCCTGCTTGGAACCACTTGTGCGCCATAAATGCGTGTGTGTGTGTGTATTGTAGCTGAAGCGCGCGCGTGAAAAGTGTCAGTGACGTTTTTGTGTCACAGGTAAACTCCATTTTTTCTACTCGCTGCAGTAATGCCATCATTTCTAGCTGCAACATAATAAACTGGTTGAAATTTCGCTAGCAATTTATTGGTACGAGTATTGGAATAATCCTGTTTCTCTTTCTCTTAGCTTTACAGCTTTCGCCCGTACTATTAGCGTTCGTTCTGATGACCAGTAATGTGTATCGGGAGTACATTAAGATAATTAGTTTGCTAATGATTATGAGCGATCTCCAATTTATGGAGATATATGACTGTCATAAAGTGCTCGACTTTCGAAACGGCTTAAATTAGTGTGCGGTGGTAAAGCTGAAATATGAGCATAATGAATTGCTTCTCTACAAGAACCAACGATTTTATAATTTGTAACTTTTCTATATAATAAATCTTCAACAAAGTAATCATAATAAGAACTAAATCAGCTAAAGTTAATATCTCTTCTCCAAAAAATAATGATTACCCCTTAAGTGGTGTGCTTGAGCAACGGGTCCATACAAAACTGACACAAATAAATATCCAAACTTTTCATAAACAACAATAATTTCAAAGATAGGCCATAGATTTTGCAATCAATAGATAGATCTATAGTTAAAACAATCATCTTCAAATCTTCATAAAAGGGAAAACGATATTTAGGTGCCATCCAAATTGGAAACTAAAGTTTTCGAAAATCTCGGCTAAGATATCGAAGATAATTCATAAATCTTATGCCGATCGCCACTCAGATCCGGGATTCTTCAGAAGACAAATTCCATTGGCGTCAAAATATGTACACAATTTTCCTGAAAAGCACTGATCGATAGTTTGATTCGATTTTCGCTCGAATTTGTATGTAAATTTACAAGAACTTGGACAATAAGTATACATTACGGAAAGCTTTTATGTAAACACTCGCTTTTTAAATGCCGATACTTCTTTGAACTACCGAATCTTTTCCAGGGATCTAGTAGTTTGTATATCTAAGTGTGATACTTTGGAACCATAAAAGGGAGAAAAGACAGATTTTGTAGGGCCAAATAAACATTACTCATTACTCATTGCATTGCATTGGTTGATTGGTTGAAAACGGAGGCAAAGAGAACCACAGGCGACCGCACTTAAGGCATCATTAGGCCCATTGTGCTCCCAATCTAAAAAACTCGATTGATTTGACAAAGCTGCAAAGTTGTTTCCCCCAGCTGCCCAATTTCTCTTAGGTTTGAGTATTGGGAGCCATGGATGGAGTCCCTTCTTAACCGACTGAAGGCTGGGCATTTGCAAATATAATGCTCTTACGTCTCGTCAACCTCACACCCTGCCTTCTGCCGATTCTACTATAACAAGTCGCTGCAGGTGGCCTCTTAGATAACCCCTGTGATATAGCTTAGTTCTCTTTTGCTCAAAATAATGAAGTTTTTAGGTCTATCCACATTAAGCCATAGTATTTTGGTGGTACGACCCACGAAAATGTTTCAAGACCTGAGATGTTCCCCTAGCATCCGTTGAGGGAACTGAAAGGCCTAGAGCAGATCAAGGGAACTGCATTTCCAGCTGGCATTTGCTCAATATTTATTCAGGAAAAAAATAAAAAAAAATCTTTATGAATTTAAAAATAGCTCAACTACAAAGGAAGCAACGCACTTCAACTCTTCAGTGCGAAAGAACATAGAGTAAACTTAGCTATTCAAAGTAAACAAAGGCACCCTCTTATAAGATTGCGATTATTCATATATTTTTCATTCATTAGCGAGTTTCAGAAAGCTAGAACTAGAAGAAGAAGCAATTTCCTATACGCAATTTTTCAACTATTTCCGGTTCGTAACTAATTATAGGCAATTAGAAACAAAAGATTATGAGTTAGCTATGAATAAAGTAATTATACACCAACTGAACCGAAATGAGTCATCAATGCATGCCATAAATACAAACAACACACCAATTGACTCACCTTATCTCACATACTTCCAATAGAAAATCCAATCCTGGCGCCTATTACTAGTATTTCTCTCTTTTTGTTTTGCTTTCTGAGTCAAAATTGTCGGTTTGGCGATAAAAAATTGCAGTGTGAACGCTACTAAAGCAAACACTTTCAAAGTGTAAATTATGTGTATTGAAATTTGCGCAGACATTCAACTAAAATAACGGTGAGAGTTATGCGCTGATAATTAATGCAAAAAAATAGCAATCTCGACTATTGCTAACGAATTTTGTAGCAAAAGCTGCACTTAACTCAATCAACAGCGGCAATATGCAGCAACAACTATTGGTTGCAAGTTTGTGCGGAGACTGGCTTGAGATAGACTACACTAAAAAAACCACAAAAATAAAATAAGTGATATGTGGCAAGCTTCGCAGCTTCGTAATGTTGCAAGTGATTGTTTAATAACTCAATAAACACCTGCAAGCAGCAATTTTGTATGCGGCAACAAATAATCACCGTTAGCAATATGACCGTTCAACAAATACTATACACATACATGCTGATTACCGTTGTGGGCAGTGCAGTCAATGGATTTTGTGCTCTTTGAACAACTTTTTCGTTGCAACAAATGATTGTGGTTAGCATTGCAATTTGGTGCGTGGGTTGTGTGGCTCGCATAAAAACTCTGTAAAACACTGTATTGAAGCGGAGAGAAATATGCAAAAATTGGTTTGGTCACACGATTTTTCTTTTAACTATAGTAATTTTGGGTGATTAAAAAACAGTATTTAAGTTTTAGATTGGCTGACCTGCTTTGCGAATAATGTTCAACTATTTGTACTCTATAAATATATTTTGTAAGA
Organism: Zeugodacus cucurbitae; assembly: GCF_028554725.1. NCBI lineage: Eukaryota > Metazoa > Arthropoda > Insecta > Diptera > Tephritidae > Zeugodacus > Zeugodacus cucurbitae. Next base: position 49,907,184 of record NC_071670.1, read on the forward strand.
GTGAGAACAACAGTTTATTCAATAAAACCGGACTTATGTTTTATTCCACAGTCATTCTGGGTAATATTAAAGTTAAATGTACTATTCTATTGATATACTATATATGTATTTAAGTCGGTACACAGTTGTATTAAGGGGCTTATTCGATAGTTTATGTTTTCAAAAATATCCTGTGAAAGCGGCAAGGTCGAATCTTGAACAGTTTTTGAATGCCAGCGTTCTAAAGAGCGACCGCACGCAGATATAAGCCGGTAAAGTCGAAACTTTAAACACGTTTTTCTCAAAACGGCATTTCTCAAAATTACTGGCGTCCTAACTCAACGACAAATTGACCGATCGACTTCAAGTTTAAACTGAATGTTCTTGAATATACAGTGGAACTAGAGAATCCACATAAAAACTTCGAGTTAGAGACACTTCCGAGTTACAGAAGCCAATTTGTATGAATTTTTATATCTATCGTCAATTCAATAGTTCGAAGAGAGAACTTCGAGTTAGAGCAGTTCGAGTTATGGAAGTTCAACTGTATTTACTATACAATGACTTACGATCTTTTTGATTTGTTGAAAATTGTGGCATTAAAAAGAGCATTTTTTTACCAAAAAAAAATAAAGAAAAAATTTTTTCAGAACTCCACCATTTTGTTAAATTTTGATATTTTTCAAAAACCGTAGGTATAGGTAACATCTTCAACTTTAATGCCCTCTTTGAATTTTTTAGTTTAGAAATTTTCGAAACATTCGATTGAGTACTTTCTTTAAAAAAAAATCACGAAAATCGCCTAATTTTTTTATGTAAGATTTGGGTTGTAAAAAATATTGATTATCGACAGTTTGTAGACAGTTCCAGTGCAGTCATCTACGTTTCGAAATTCAATCATAAACCAAAATATGTTCTGGCGAGACAAAATATATAAAACGGAATATATGGATCGCTTGTAGCCCGAAGTTCACCGAATAGGAACAACAAACCATTCCACAGTGGTTCCGCCGTAGGCCAAAAATCAAAAAATCCATCTCACGATTTTTCGACAAAATGTATACCGATGGCTTTTAAATTTTCCACACTACCTATTTGCAAACCGGGTTTTCATAAAAATCTAACGGTACTTTCTAAAAATAGAGTTAAATGCATGAACAACCGGATTTTTTTTAAAGCACATCAGAATTTTTTTTTTTAATTTCGCCGCAACACAGGACTTCCAATTGTTCTGGTAATTGTTCAGGTTAACGAATCAAGATTATTTTTAAAGGATTTTGAAGCTAAAGGTATTTACTTTAACTTGTGAAATTAATTAAGACTAACGTGATTTGTTTTTTTTGTGAAATTAGTGTTTTATATCACCTATATTTTTTTGGATATTTTTTCTGCGTCTTCAATGTGTTTACATAAAGTTTTAATTATGTTCCCCCCCTTTAATTGTATTTTATATAGTATTTAGCTGAGTCTTAAGGTAATAAAAGTGTTAAGGTTAGGTGCGGAAAGTTGCGGATGTATTTACAATCGTTAAAATAATAATGGCCTTTGAATTAACTATTTCTAAGTTCAAACTCATCATAATTGGGCTAAGGAAGCTTGGAAAGAAGGATAAATCGTCTTTATTTCAATCTGTGTACGGTTTACTAGAGGATACATTATAAATTTTTGCTCTAATTATAATGGCTGTTGAATGGCAGTGAAAAAATGAACTGTACTAAATTGGTTGATAATTTGCCTTTTCCCTACATTAATTTTTTATATGATATTATTCTTATAGGTGGAATATGGGGGTTGGATGAGGGAAACTATAACGACGAATCATGTTCAGCATTTTTCTCGTTTTCTTAATTTTTTTTCCAAAGCCTTACTGAAAGTTTTGACGCTCCAACCATGGCCATGAGAAGTATTTTTGCGCATCATTGCCATATAATGGCAATTACTGTTCTATGGGAGCTATAGGACCTAGTAGTCCGATGGGGCCAATTTTTTTAATATATATTTAAAATATCTTTCTAGATTTTTGGTGAAAATTTCATAGCGATATCTCAACGGGAAGTATTTATAACCGCGCCTTCATACAAGCTGAACCACTGTGCATTCCGCGTTCCCACGACAGGCGGGTCTATGTAATCGGAACGGACCCGCATTTTTATACGGAAGAGCACCTTCAACTCCACAGCATTTCTCAACCACCAAGTTTTAGACGTAGTCGTATAAGTTATAGTAATGATAGATCACAACAAATTGACGTAGTTTGACCACATTTGAGGTAACATTCTAATCAAAGTCGCCAAACAACCAACAGATTCCTACTTCAAGATCGATTAAACATGTTTTTAACTGACTATCTTATCTTCGAACATCAATATGAAATAATAATCACAGTGACCAATGACCGTGCCTTTAATCTTTTGGCCCATTAAACGTTTAAGACTCTTTTACTATCCACATTATGAATTTTCATTAATCGTAAATATGATTTAAAGAAAAGTACCCCTATGGATGTTCATACACTGATTTTTACCAATTTATTAATGCAGAATATCACGAATTCTCTGACCCTCAAGAACCCTTTGTTCACCAAGGTCCTTGAACATAAGAGAGATTTGTATATCCTTCTTTTATCTGGCTCCTTCCTTAAACGTAACTTTCAGAATATAACCTATAAAGGTTCTAGCTCTGGCTGCACGACTACGAGATTGATTTCATTTCGACGTTCAATACTCACTTCTCAACACAGTGTCTCCCTTAACATATTGCACCGCTGATTACCGTTCTCCATTTCAATGACGCTTCTTCAAAAAGAGAGTCAGAACACCAGCAGGGTAACAACTTATCAACGCTATGTAAATTTCCATCTGAGGCAAGGGCAGAGATTCGCCATATCTGTAATGTTGATCGCATGCAATAAAAATGCAAACAACTTCCAACTGTCATATTTACATGCAAATGGCATCAGCACATTGCAATAATCATACAAGCAACAACAACAAAAACTGCAACATGATCCAACACAACAACAGCAACAACAAATTTGCTGCAAACACAACAACAACCATAACAACTTGCTAAAACTACAACAACAAGAGGCAAAACAACCAAAAAGAGGCAGCAATTTTGTTGAAGAAAATATGCTGAGGAGTGCAAACGAAGTTATAGCAACAGCAAACGAAAAGTGAACAACAACAACAGCAACAACAACCATGTGAAAAAGCATTAACAAGTGCTGTGCAACACGATTTGCATTTATTGACAGAATATCACGTCAACATTAGCTGCATGCCACTCGGACATATACACTGCCCGTGATGGGGACTAAGTAACGGTGTGGTGCGGGAAGGCACTGAGAGCTGTGATACAATGTCTCCAGTGCGGCTGATTTCCATATAAATTGCAATGTGGCAGTAAAAGCGTACGAAAAATGCATGAAAGCAACTGTGTGTTGTACGTGTGTATGTGAGAGTGAGTGTGCTTGTGCGTGTGCAGTTAAGTAAACGGTAAAATGAATAAAGAAATCTGCAAACATAAATGCATGAGAGCGTGTAAAAAGAAAAACGCCGAAAGATAATTATAAGCTTTGGCAACGCTTGTCTATGTCAGCGCCCGAAGAATGTTAATTTAAATATTAATAGATGACAGACAGACAGGCGACAGTCACACTGAAGCGGCGAGTGGGACGCCTGAACGCGCGCTGCTGCTATTGATGGCGAAAATAAGAAAATTACGAAATAAAACATCATTAATAACAACAAAATGGCAGAGAAAAGCATTTGTGGACGACGACGACGACGACGACGTTGTCAACAACACTCAATGTTGTCCAAAGGCTTTAAGTCGTTGCGGTTGACGCTGACAGGTTGCAACATAGCGGCAACAAATACAAAAAAAATTATAATTTTTGTGTGTGTTAACGGTGAGAGCGTTGCAATAAGCAACAACAAAAGTTTAAAAAAATTTCCAAAAAAAATGCACTAAAAATACGCTGTCAACGCTAACAACAACAACAGCAATAAATGCTGGTCACTGACAGTAATTGACAGCGGCGAAAAGTGTGTGCAACACCAGACGCCACAAAAAGTGTGACGAAAAATGTACGTGCACCCAAATATGTAGCTGATTAAACAAAGTGAAGAAAAAGCAAAAACAAAAAACCAAACATCATTAAAAATGCACAAAAACAACAACAACAACAACAATATATATATATATATATATATACAATGTGTCCGTTGCAGGCGTGTCGCCCGCTAAGTGGCTGCAGGCTGCGGCACATTGTGACTGACACTTGACTGACTGCGTGACTGCATGACGCACCGTTGCTAGAAATATGCAAACGCGCGGGTGGAGCGTGGCAGACGTTGCACCTAGCGCACGTTTTTTGTTGTTGACATATATATAATTTTAGAAATTGAAAAAAAAATCCATATAACCCTTTGAACCGTGTCTACTGACAGTCTATGTAACCTCTATAAATGCAAGCGATTAGCCTTTAAGTGCAATGTACTTGCATTTATTTCATTGATAACAATTTTTTTTTATTTATTTACCATATTTTTTTATATCATTTTATTACTACAATTTTATCGCTTCAACAATATTGCGCCGTCTGTCGGTCAATCGGTCAATGAAATAGTAAATTTTATCGCACAACAACAATGCAATTACACAAAAGCTATTAAATTGTCGCGACACAATCGAGTTTTAATTGCTTGCGGTAATTGTTTTTACAATTGTTTGCACAGTTGTGTACAGTGGCGTGCGGAAAAATAGAAATATTGCATTTTTTTCGATAAACTAAAAAGTAATTTTTTCTACAACTAAAGAATACAATTCTTTCTTCGAATATTACGTTTACTGCTTAGCATTTGCACCTAAAAACTTCTTATAAAAGCACTCCGATACGTTGTTATAAGTCCATAAGCGACCTATAACTAGCATTCCATGTAACCGAGTTCAATCGAACAGTCAATTATTCGACTTTATAAATGAAACAAATGGTACAAAAATGGACTTCCATCGAGTCAATTTAACAGAAAATCCTCAAAAAAATTCGAGGAAACAGATTGAACGATGAACAAAGCACGAGCTGGTTCATTGAAAACTACAAGAGACTCCGAAAATACCTATATATTATATGTGATCTGTTAGTATATATAATTGTTATCTGTTTTTGAATAGCTATGATTATAAAGGCTTTCTTTTCATCTATCCAAGAGTTGTGAATGTTAAAAGCTCACGATAATGTCTAAAACATAATTAACGCAATAACCCATTGCATATCTGATATTGATTCGACACTAAATAAATTATCTATAGTTTTATAGACTTTTCGCACAGGAGCTAATTGATCAATTAACTGGTCTCTGCTCGATTAAAACGCTGATTTAGATCGATTTACAATACAAAATAAAAATCTAATTTTTCTACAATAATTTTTAATTGAATTTAAATCGATATGAAAATGAAATGCAACTCTGCGACAAAGACCGTATTTGTAATTATATATACGTATGTTCTTTGTCTGCGAGTTGTTGTTCACGCTAAACGACGCTAGATATCTCTGCTGCAAATAAATAATAATAAAATAGCAATCAACTGATGAAACTTTCCAACTTCTTATGAAAAGCAAAATCAAAAATGTATAACAGCTGATCGAATATTATCGAGTACCAACAATGCGAAGGGCAAAAATTGGTTTTTCAATATAAAGTTTAATTTTCATTTAATTTGGCTGTGTGAAAATGCAATTACTTAACGAGCTCGCTCTTATTAGTTGCGAAATTTTTAGGCTAAAAGTGATCTGCAGACGAAAAGACATTAGTCAGACATCTTACAACCGAAAACTAATCGAGAAAGACAATTTTTACTAGAGAAAAATGTAAGCTTTTACGCTCTAAACGATCTTATTGTTCGCTAAGTAATTGAAGCAATCTTGAACATATTTTTCGCACACAGCTGTACAAAGGTGACACATAATCACTGATGTATGTACATATGTACTTTTCAGTACATTTAAACAAAATTTAGGGATAGTTCAAGTGTGTATACTTTACTCTTACGCAGTTTTATGCCATAAAAATGTTGTCTATCCCCCACTCCGTACGCAATCCCCTCTAAACAATTCTCATGTTAGATTTTCACGAGTTCATAAAATGTTTACAATTGCATTGCTATTAAAATATTGGCATTCTGGGAGAATATAAAATTGCCAAATGTCACTAAAACCGTTGCATGCAACATTAATGACCGCAACAGTAATTAAATGGTAATAAAAATCATGCTGCGTGACACGAAAAATTCGCGGGTCATAAACTGGAACTGACACACATACGATTCCAATTTATTGGTGTGTGTATTGAATGAAGCGGAAGTTTTGGGGTATAAATCTTAATTTTATTGTTAGGCGTTGAAATATTTGATCTGACGGCGGACGGTTTATTTACACCACTTTAAGGGTGCCAAGTAAATGAGCGCAAAATTTAGGTTGAAGGTCAGATTATAACCTATTATTGATACTTCGGGTATTTTCAAGAGTGAGTTATTCATATACTCGAGGTTAACCTTTTGTAATAATGAGTTTAATTGAACTTCAAATACCCAAAGGTGAGTACAAGCTTATAAATAGTGAAGTCAACTAAATTTGACATTTTCAAAAGTACACTTTTCATAAACTCGAGTTCAACTTTTTATGATAATGAGTTTAATTGAACATTTTTACACTTTAATCAAAGCTGAGAACAAGCTGTTCAAGTGAGGTCAAATGCATTTGATTTTAACTCAGTACACTTTTCATAAACTCGAGTTAATATTTTTATTAGGAGTTTAACTGGATATTTACACCTTCATTGGTCAGAAGAAGCTTCTCAATAGTGAACTGAAATATATTTGGTATTTTCAACACTACACTTTTCATAAACTCGAGTAAAATATTTTTGGGCTATGAGTTTAATGCCCATTTTTATACTGTATTCAAAGCTGAAACCAAGGTTTTGAATAGTGAGTTCAAATTTTATTGTAAAACCGAGTTTAGTTTTTATAAACACCAAAAAAGTCGTGTTTATGGCGTGTTAAAGGATTTTCTTTCGAAATTCTGCATTAGAGAGTATGATTTAATGCTCAGCACTAAAATGATCACTAAACTCGAGTTTAAATTTTAGCTTAGGAAACAGTCTATTGGTCCGTTATTAAGAGAAATTAAGAGAAATTGAACAAAAACAATTTTTTATGACTTGAAGGATGGAAGAAATTTATTTCTCACAAATCTTTTATACACAAAAAACCACAAAGGATAAGTGAGATACTCACAATTATAATTTTTTATTGTCAATTTGCTTTTTCAAAAAAATATCACATTTCGCGTTTTCTCTCCCATAATCATTTAGCGCAGCTGCTGGCCTAACCAAGCAACAAACACGCCTTGCTCCACCGCCATTAACAGTTGTCTCGATATCAAATCGCCCATTATGCGTTGACGCCCCCGCGGTGCGAAAAATATTTTCTCAAACACAAGCTGATATACAAACATATATATATGTATAGTTTATATAGCTTATGTTGCCACTCAACGCCCGCATTTGCAAATTGTTGCCGCCTGAGGTAAAAGCCTGTGTGGCTGCAACCGCACAACCGCAACAAAATTGTGTCAAACGTAAATGCAATAAATTTAATGAGAGAAGAAAAAAGGAAATGAAGAAAGATGCGATTGTTGGAGTAAAATAGCCTACTGTGCGGCGTACATAACGCTTTTTTAGGGCAGCCCACATACTACAGCAGCGGCAGCAACACATTTATTTTCTCGCAGTGTAAAGGCATTTCAGGGACACACAGGCATGCATGTGCGATATTGGTGACAAGCGATGGCTTCCTGGTGTGGCACAGCGTGCGATGTCGCCACAATGAAATTATCTACAAGCAAATATACAAGCACAAAAGGTACACATACATATGTATATGTATGTATATGGCTGAGTCAGTGCAAATTTGTATAGCGCTGATAAATAGCAATATATGTATGTATGTAGGTCTGACTGGTGTAAATTATATGTGGGTGCATTCAGCGTTATAGAAACACAAGCGCGGAAATTAAATTTATTTTTATTTATGCACATTTGTTGGCTTGGCGTTGCAACTGCAGCGTCCGTGCTTATCGCGCCTTCCCTACAATAGCGAATGTGACTGCTTTCAAAGTTCACTATTTTATTTATACATTTTGCTACGTTCTCGCCACCAACTTCAACTCCATGTCGTTGTGGCAGACAGTGTGGTGCTGCCGCCCAATCGTTTAGTTGGCATGGCCCTCCATTCAACTGTGGTTTTTATATGCACAAAAGCCATGTGTGCAACATGCATTAAATGTGGGCGTCAGCAGCATGCCACCAATGCTTTTGCACTTATCGCTTTTCGCCTATTTTTTTTTTCTCAATTTTAGCTTCGTTTAACTGTGACAATTCGTGTAGTCGTATGCGCGTCGAAGCTTATCAAAATTCACGCGAATGTACCTTCGACTTTGATACTGCGCCGTAGGTGCCACTGAAGGGATGTTGAAAGCTGAATGTGGGCTTATGTGGTGAATAAAAGTTAATGGCGGTGATGATTGTATCAAAATACCATTAATCCTAGTTGTAACTAGTGAAGTGGCTAAGATTCTGAGACTTCTTCTATGAAAAGTAATAAAAAGTTATAAAGAATAATCTACTAAGCTCTTTTCCTAATATCATATTGAGTAGATCGAGAGGGAAGAATGAGTGAACTTTTCTTTCCCTTAATGCAATTTGTCATAAACTGGTTACAGGTCTGGAATCGGAAGAAATATTTGAGGTTCGAGAACAGTTGAAAATCACAGCGAGTGAAATCTGACAAATAAGTTGGCGGCCTAATACTTTTTCCTTCAGTTTTCTTGAAAACCGTCTCTATTCAGATCTCTGTTAAAGAATCTTTTTGTAAAAACTTCAGCGATTTTAGTGCGAGTCTTCTGGGAATGCAATTCATATTCAATATATAAACCCAACACAGGTGGAGAGGGGTCTGGCTTCACTTGGTATAACCAATTGGCGCCAAACTGCCATAAGGAGAGACGCGTGGCACGCTGTTCTGGACTCGGCTATAACTGCGTAAGCGGTGTCTACGCTAGTCAACAAGAAGAAGAATCTATTAACACGCTTCATAAAAGCTTTAGCCATCTTCCTAATTATAACAGTGCTGTTTTGGTGTAAGATTTGACAAGCTTTTTGGATATTTTTATCGACAATAAAGCCTGATAACACAAAATTTTAAACGTTCAGTTCCAATCCTTGCTTTATCGATAAAGAAAATCAAGCTTTCTACTAAAATAAAGAAAAACGAAGTAAAAATTCAACAAACAGTTATGTATGTAAACTATCGTTACAAACTTACTAGCTTCCTTACTGTTATGTCATACACTATTATTACTAAAGATGCAACAACAAGTATAACATATGGACATTTTAACTCATTTGACCGCTGACCGTTACCACAGCGTAGGTGCATAGTTAGTTGTGGGTGTGTCACAATCAATATTATTCGTTGAAGCTTTGTAAGTCATTTATTTCGCATTAGTAGCGAGTGTGCGATTTCTATTTTATGATTTAGGATCTCAAATATCAAAATAGTCAAACAGTACTTTAAAAGTAGGCATGGACATAGTTTTTTATGGTTTTTTAAATAGTAAATAAAAGCTTCGGTTGTAAAATATAGAAAATATTATAAAACTAGAATTTTCGAGCACTTTTCCGTCGTATATGAATATTACTACTAACTGTATATTGGTTATAAAGCTACTTTTTATAGAACTCACTGTTGAGCAGCACCTAGAAAGAGAGTGAGAGAAAGCGAAAGGAAAATAGTGAGATGTAGTGAAAGCTCTAAGGGGAAAGCTTATAAGCTTTCAATATGCAAAATGTAAGTTTGCTAGTTAAGATTCCGATTTCAGCGTGAAAACTCGCTCGAAAAATAGAAAAATAAGGTAAATGATGAAGGCAATAGCACAAAATAAACAGAAGATATCGATTGTAATGTTTATGGCAGACATAAAGCTCTTCCTCGTGATAAAAGAACCCTACGGCAATGGTACGTAAAACATTAATCTACGATCGACTGATGTTCTTTTGACGCTGAATTGCACTGGGACGATCTGGAGTCTAAATAGCTGTTCATCAGATATTCTCCTTTCATAAAAGGTCCCCATATCATATACTTTCAGCCTACAAAATAATTATGCTAATATTCATAACTTTTTCCTTTGTTCTCACTTCAAAGCTCACCATGACATACATACATATCATCACATTTGCCTATCACCGACGTGCATCTAACTAATATTGGCAATTACCGTTATTGTAAATCACAAACTCTATGAATAATTTTATACATTCGCTTCATTTAATTTTTATTTTTTTGAATATGAAAACTGATCGCACATCAAAAATATAAAAACGCTTAAGAAATTAAATATTTATAAGCGATATTTTGCTGCATATTTACTATAAAATTTTGTTTTTTTTTTTTCTTTGCACTGCATGATAACCTCAATTGTGACTTGTGCTTCCGCAGCTGCGCAGCTACTCAAGCGGCCGCTCTGCACGCCAACTTGATATTGACACTGAACGTTCGCGAGGCTGAGGCTGCTGCTGATGCCTTCACTCAGCGTGCCTTTAACGCTAAGCAGCCCAACAGCGTTGGAGGCGGTGATGCCCTCCAATGATAGCCGCCCGCTGTCTCACGAATTGCCGACTGCGACGCAGCGCGGCAACATTGTGGCATGCAAAATGCTCGAAAGTATTTAGCATGCAATCGGCGGTGGCAAGACATTGGCAACTACTTTGAATGCTGGGGCCGCTGCAGTGAGGCACCCAAGTGGGCCGTCTGCCTCAACCTAAACTCTTTGCAGTAATATATACGCGCCGCAGTAATGTACGAGTGCAGCTGCCGCTTCTATTGTGCCGTCTGCCTGTTAGATATACGAGACCTGCATTTATTTATTTGTTTTACTTCTTAACTGCTTCAAGTGCGCTTTTTTCGCCAGCTATTCGGTTATTGTTTTGGCAGTTAGAAACTGTTGCTGCCACCCCAGGTACCCCGCCATGAGAGCGGGTATGCAAGTATGTGTGTGCCGCAGAAAATGTTAACTTTGCCAACTTCGACATCTTGTCCAATTATATTGGCAGCCAACAGACAGCGCTGCGCAACTCGCAACTGACAGACGAAAAATGGAAATCTTTATTTATTTGCATGCGCGAAAATGCAAATATTTTTTTTTTCATGCATACCCCTCTTTGTTCCACCTTTATTCACCCCTTTTTTGTTTGGCTGTTGTTTTTGGCCTTTGCCACATACGGTTGGCCATTTTTGGTTTGGTAGCTGTGGTACTGGCGATGCCACCGCTTTGATAGTGTGAAAATTGACAGTAGTGGAGTTTATAATTTTATTTAGAGATTTGCTGTTGTTGTTGTTATTGGCTTTAAAAGACTATCGATGCTGCGGCAGATTGTATTGTTTTTTCATAAAATTTTACATAAAAGGAGTTCATTAAATGTGCATTGAATTGGCTATCGTATGCGGTATGCAGGCTTTGAAAAAAGAATATACATTCAGAGACTGTCAGCTACAGACAAAGTGTGTGTGAAGCGCGGCAGTTGCGATTGCGCAGTGGAGCGCAGGAAGTGACGCTGCAACAATTGACTATTTTTTTAATGTACGAGTATTAATATTGAAATTATCGTGGGAACGATTTTTCGTGCTTTCGATTTCGTGTAAAATATTATATAATAACACAAAAAATTTCAAAGGCTTAAATTTGGTACCATAAAACATTTAATAAAATTTTTATACATGAAAAAAATATATATTTAGTGAAAAATAAAATATTTTTAATTCAAATTAGAAAATAAATTCCTTTAAATTAGGAAAATTGTTAGTTAAAATTGTTGGTAATATTAAGTACCCAAAGCGAATGAAGCAAGTTATCTAGGCATTCACCAGGGTAGAAGGCTCACGTGGCGAAAACATATAGCGAGTGCGAGAAAAAAATTTCCATGAAGTGAAGTGCAGAAAATTTAATCTGTTTCTTTACAGATCTTGATATCCATATGGTAAAGAAGGAGATAGAGGCAAGCAGAGTGAAATATATATCTAAATTCTGTGAACATTCAAGACTATTGGCTAATGCCTTTCCAGCAATCAAAAAAGATCTACTAGAACAGCTTAACCACATTCTTAAGCTTGTCTAGTTTTGTATAGATTGATTGACTTGAAACAAGCAGATCCAATAAATGAAGAAATATTTAAGAGAAAAAGGAAAAATTATAATGATTTTAAACCACATAATAATAATTAATAAACCAATATTGGCCTTATATTATTCCAGGCTTCTGAAATTCGTTTCATATTTTAATGATGCTATTTTATAAAGGATAAAATTACATAGAATCCAAGGTATTTTAAAACTCGGCATTTAACTGATAATATTTTCAAGTCCAAATAATTCATTGTAGAAATATTCGGATATACCTTCCTAATATTATATAAATATTTTCAAATAAACACCTGCCGGGCCGGGACACTAAAAGCTGAGTTTAAGGTTTCATATTTATGCAAAATGTTCTATGTTCTCCATGTATGGACATGGAACTTCTGGATTTCCACTCCTTTATGTATTAGATATTTTGTAATATACCACGCGTCCAACAGTTGTAAAAGGATTGTTCTATAAACTTATAATTACGAAAATTATCAATAAACTCGAGTTTATGGCACTAAATCATCGCACAATTAGACCCAGGACCGCAATCAAGCTGTCATTTTCTATCATAGTTGGCGAAAACTATGGAGAAATAGCTTATCATTAACTTTCAGTAGAAAATTATCTAAGAAACTATCTTGATCTAGAACACTAACAAGGCTGCAGATTAATAAAAATAATCGGATGCTGCTTAAAGATTTTACTAGAAAATATTAAAGATTTTTTACTAGAAATCGTGCTGTTCGAACATGAGAATCGTTGAAAAGCTAAAAATCAAAAATACGGAACGAAGTTAGCTTAAAAATCATGTAGTAGGTTGTTTGAAACATACTGAAGAGCGTATTTATATATACATATATTGCTCGAGTTTATGAACTTAAACCGCGATCTATCAAAAAATAAATTGTTGTAAGCTATTGGGGTTTTATGTTCAAGAATCAAAAAACCCTAGCTACGACATACTGAGACCACAATGATTTATTTATACATATATCATATATTATTTTATATATCATCTACTTATCCAAGGTATGTAATAAACATGGGCTTTTGTATTATAGTTATACTTTATAATATTTCACCTTTAAATTAAATGTATATAAATATGGTATTTAATTTATTAAAAAAATAATATAATTTTATTAAAATCATACAGAAAGGACTTGATTCACCCTACTCTGTTTCAAAAATAGATACCTGACCACTCATTTCAAGCAATATGAGATAGTACAATACTTCCAAATTGTTTAACATTCCTCATGCGAAGGCTACAGCAATTACGCAATTAAGCATGGAATATTTTAAATTCCTCACCGCAAAATTATTAATAATAAAAGTTAAATGCATTTAACATTGAAAAAGCTATAATCGTGCTAGGTTAAAATGAAAACGTAAAAACTGTCGCAAAACACACACATTGCAAACATTATCAACAATTTGCGCAAATGAGTTAAATGTTTTACTCATTTTACACTTCCTATTTGCATTAAAAAATACATATATATATGAGCAAACATATGCTTGTATCAGGTATGAGGAATAACAACTGCGACTGCAATAAAACTTAATACAGCACACTAGACGTTAATGAATGCAACAAAGCACTAAAAAGAGGAAGAAAAAAACATAAATTGTAAAAAATAACGAGTTTACGAGTGCCAAGATAGCTTTTGATACACTAAAGTGCAGAAAAATGCCGGCGACGCATACTTTTGCTGAGTAAGTTGACAAATTACACAGGAAAAACGAAATAAAGTGAATAGAAAAGCAGAAAAAAATGAGTAATGTAAGAAGGTGTGTGTGACACGGTTTTTACTAAAATTAATTTCCAACGCTTTGCTGACATTTACTCAAGTGACAATGAGTGAGATCAGCAGAATTGGTTGAGTAAAATGTTTTGTCATCTTAGTAGTACAAAAACACAATTTTTTTAGTTTAATTTTTACGTTTCACTTTCATAATTACACGCCGCAACAACCAAAGTCAGCCGCTTTCTGTTGCAACAAACGGTTGAGACCTCTTTTTTTTGAAGCAACCGTAACTCACCACGATCGGTAGTAGCGATCACTGGTCAATGGATATGCGAACCTGTCTCTCTGTGCTCAGTCAATTAATTAAGCCTATATCAATGAACATGGCAGCCATGCATATAAATATTGAATATGATCTTCGTACCTATACAGCTGAGAGCGTTGATCGTCGAAGATCACTTTCAACCGTCTACGCACCGTTGATCGGCGGCATGCGTATCCATTTTAAACACGGCTACATACTAACTTTGTGTTAATTAAAACTCACAAACTCGTCATTCGAGGCATGCGTGTAAGGAGGTGAGCCACGATCAGCAACTAGAACTAGCTTTAGCTAGTCGAGGCGCTTGATATTAGAGCGTCAATGTGCGATTATTTTTCCTAACCTATAATTAACGATGAAAATGCTGCTGCGATCGATTAATAAAAACGTGTCACTGTCAGTGCTTAACGCATGACAAGAAATTCTATTAACTGGAGACTAATGAGTTAGTGCGTTCACTAGCTTAATTTAGGTTGGCGCTGATGAATTGCTATAAAGTGCTAATTTCCTTTCGCTTGACTAATGGTTAGGCGTATGTGACAAAAAAAAAGCACGTGATGTTGGTTAATATTGATGCTATTTTAGGCGTAAGTGTGTAGAATTTTGTTGCATAATAATGCGATTTATTAGTTTTAATTGGGGTAAGGTAAACAATTTTAGAAGGAATATAGAATATCTTCAATGGTTTTTTATAGAAAAAATATTGAATATATTTAGCTGATTCTTTAGAATGTGGTATAAAGAAATCCCTAAAATCTGTAGTAAGTTCATTTATTGCCTAAAAAAATACTTAAATCCTTAGTAAATCACTTTTAGCTAATAATAACTTTGATCTAATAATAACGCAGATATTATTATTGTTTTTTTTTCTACTCATTATTGTTGTTTTACTTATACATACTTTTTCGTTTTAAAATTATAACTTGACTATCAATCACGACTAGAATTTTAAATATTTATTTGTTGTTCCTTCCTTATATGATTTTTTAAATTCTAATAGCATTTACTTTGAGCGTAATAAGAGGTGACGATTTTCGCACAACGCTTCCAATCAGCCTCGGTGGCGCAGTAGGCAGCGCGTAAGTCTCATAATCTTAAGGTCGTGAGTTCGAGCCTCACCCGGGGCAGTCAATTTTTTGTTTTATTTTTTTAATTTATTTTTTTTTTTAATTTATTATTTTAATACATTTTTGAATTTATATAAAATGTTGCCGAAAACAATAAAAGCAAATGTGAGAAATAAAAATTGTATATTCTCGAGCAAATCAAAAGCTTTTATGAAAAATAGTAGCATATGAAATTCAGAATCGACTTCTAAAACTATACTACACTACTGGAGAAGGACAATTTAGAACTTATTTATGGCTTTATAGGCAGTTGTGAAGGTAAGAAAGTCTTCTTTTTATTTTTTTAATGGAAAAAGTGTCTAGTTTTGAATTGCAAGCTATGGTAATTCTTATAGAGCCTTCTTTTAAGAGTAAAATAGCTTGTTGATTATGAAATAAATATTGATATGCACAGATCCATATGTCTCGTAAGAAAGATAAAAAGGAGCACGATTTCTCGTTCGATTTAAAATTCATACACAATTTTTTTTAAGAATATACCACAGATATTGAAAGAAGAAATAAAGAAAATTTAGGAATGCCCAAAAAAAATTAGGGTTGACTGAAATTGTCGCACGAAATTGTTAAAAAAAATAATCGTAGTAAATAATTAAAAAATATGTAAATTGTTTTTTTTTCCAAAAACAATAGATAAAAAATTTAAAATATCAAACAATTTAATAAAAAATACAAAATTTTTTTCCAATTTAATTTTTTTTCAATTTAAATTTTTTTTCGTTAAAAAAAAAATAAAAAACAATTTAATAAAAAATATTTTTTTTTCCAATTTAATTTTTCTTTTTTTTTCAATTAAAAATTATTTTTTCTTTTTTTTTTTTATTTATTATTTTTAGAAAAAAGCTGAGTATTCACATTGTAAAAAAACAAATTTCCGCTCTATTTTTCATCTTTAAATTAAATGAAAAACTTTATTTTTTTTTGCATTCTACACAACCAACCATGCCATTCTAATGCCAATTCTACATCCTTCCATCCATCAAAGACGCGCATTGTTTATCCACAATGAGGCATGCAACCGCTTAAATGATGTGCGTACGAATGATTGCGGGCATAAACGCTGAGGCAATGAGGAAATGCACAAGCAGCTGAAGGCAGACTTGCTATAAGCAGAGAGTACTTTTGGAAGAATGATGAATATTGGCAAACTCAACAACGAAAGCATAGCAAAAACAAAAAATAATGGTAATTTAAAGTGAAAAAAATAATGATTACAAAAAACGCTTAACTGAAAGAGTTATGGGTGTAGTTGATGTGAATAATTGCAGAAGTAAAAGCAAAGCAGCAACAATTTCAGTGCAGAACTCACATGAGGAAACGCATTTATGTCAAATTTTGACATTTAACACATTTTTCAAAAGAGATGCAGACTGGCTGAGTGTGGTAGAAAACTTTTAATGGGTGGGTGTTAGCAGTTCGAGCATGAGAGGGGGGAGTTGCAATCGTTGGAGTGGGTGGGGAGTATCTTATAGTAAGATATAATACAATTCTTATAGCTAAAAGTACTCACTCAAGTTCCTAGAATTATATGCTTAGTTATGCTAACACAAAAATATATATGTATTTATAATTTCAAACATAATCCAGTGTTACACCTTAAAAAAATCGGTCAATATGTACATACCTGCAAATAGAAGAAAATAATACAAAATTAATATTACAAATTAATCAGTGTGTCAGAAGTGCATAAAAAGGCTTGGTTTAATTAGCATACAGCACAGATTTCATATGAATATTCTTAGAAATAATTTTATATAAACACAATTGTTCGCACCCACGCGAGTCTCACTGCAATTTCATTTTTATTTTTAATTTTTCTCCAACTTTTACTATGCACTCAGCTGCTCAGCTGTCACTCGCATTGCACTGCTCATGCACTCGCTCGCCACCTGAGCGAGCTGTTGCTGCATGTGGTCATGCAAATGAACGTAAATGATTGATTTACCCCCGATTGACAACGTCAACATACCGACAAGCCCCTCTATCTAACCGCCTATCTAACTTGATATCTATCAATGGCTATGAATGAATACATAAAGAACGCTAAACGTGCCCATATGCCTCGTATCATATCATTGATTGGAAATTATAATAAATACGACGTAGAGACAATAAAAAGTAATAATAAGAAATCATAACAGTAGCGTGGGCGTCCCCAAACAAAGCGTAGATCCATTTAGCAGACAACAAGGAGCGGAATGCAGTGTTGCAAATGAAAATGTTTACACTGAAAGAAATTTAGGTTAGATAAATATGTCCCGGAATCGGATTAAAAAAATCTTTTCGCTGTTACAACAACAAATCATTAGCGATACAGTGTTCTACTAAGTAATTTATCGCATTCCAATGATCTACTTTAGAATATGAAAATATCAGAATTTAGCTGACGCTAAACAATTTTGTCAAAATGAGATAGAGGTTAGTGCTTCGCATCAGGTTCCAGTATAACATTATTTAAATGACCGAGTATCTGTCTTCTTCTGAATTAATACTGTTATAACACTAAACTCTGGCTTGACTCTCTGAGAACCTTATGGAACAACATGAACAAAGTCAGTTGTGATAGTACAAATAGTTCTCTCGACAGATTGGTGAATATGAATAGGGACACGAATTTCTGAATATCAAACAAGATCTTTGGAATCAATATCATCAACGAAAGTTTCCCATTTTGAGAAGTAAATGAGCAGAACGCAGTTCATGGAACTTGACTTTATGCGATCGCGAAGATCATTGGATCAGTAAAAATGCATAAGGGTCTCCAAAATATACTTCAGAAAATAAACCAGTTCTAATAAAATACCTATAGAAGAAGCTTCTTCAAACTCAGAACTCAACTCCGAACAATATTTGTATGTCTAATCCAATAAACCCCACATTTTCTCACTGTGTAACCAAATGAACACCATTCATATTACATAAATGCAATCGTAAAGTCATGAAAAATAATTGCCCCACATACAGCAAACGGAAATAACACGTCACATGGTTAACAAGCATTACCAGATTTATAGGATTAACATAGGTCAAGCCAAGCCATTGTGATCAATCAACAGCCGAAAGGCAGCGATCGATGAAAGTTAACAAGAAAATCTAAGCAAGAGTGTATATCAAAACAACGTTAAAAATGCTGGAAAAAACAAGGTGTAAAGTATGTGGAAGCGTTGCAAGAACAAAACATTGTAGAACAACCCTAAAAACATCAACACTACGGTCATCAAAATTATTTATGCCTTACCCAATTAACAGTCAACCAAAAAAATAATCAACACAACTCTTTAACAAAATCTTGAATGCAACCGCAGAACAATACAACCGCACCATATTTCGTGGGTTGAGCTATGCTTTGACCCATTTGATGTGCTGCTGTCGGTGGTGCATGCGCTGTGGTATATACAAACAATGAATATCTCATTACCTTTTCATTAAGTTTGTGGTTAGAACACATTTTTCGAACTTTTATGTGATTATAAAAGAGGAATATTTTTTTATAATTATGCTTTCGCGTGGTGTTTGTTGCTGTGTCATGTTGACATGTTGAATATGTCGTAATACTAGAAGAGACGCTGCAAAATTGGCGACAAAAGAGACTGTCAAATAGTGAGTTAGTCACTCGCACAAATAGTGTCGGCCCTCTGAAATTAAAATGTATTCATCAACACTCCATCCGTTGACAGCTTTCCGCAGATGACAGCTGACAGACGCTCCAACAAAACCATTCATGACAATAATGAAGTAACAAAGCAAACAAATCCAAGGGAATAAGTATACACGTTTATTCTCTACAATGGTGTTAGATGCATTTAGACTATATAGAACCTTAAATATTTTTGCCGCAAAACTAAAGCACTTTGGAACCATAAATCGGGTCAAACTAGTACAGTTTGGAAATTTCAATAGTCTGGAGCAAATCAAACATGGGATCGGATATATTTTAGAAGACTCCCTAGATCAAAAGAAATCAGGAAATATTCATTTTTCATGCTTCAGAAGAAAATCTTATCTTAGAACTAGAAATCGGATTATACTCCAGAGGAATTCCATAATATTTAAACAGATAAATTTCCACTGTAAACTAGTGTTATTCATTTCCATAGCTATTTTGTATTTCAATTCTACTTACTAACTTCTCCAAAACAACCATAATTACCTACAACTATATTCGCAAAATATCAACTGTCAACATCGACTCGCACTTGACAGCTGACAACAGTTAACTGTCATATTTTCCACGTCTTCGTTTTGGGCGCGTTGCAAATCGTCTCTGAACACACATTAGCACATTTAGACATGCGTTGCAAAGTGCAAGTTGACGAATTTATTGAAGACACCATGCAAATGCATGCAGTTGAAGAAGAGTTCTTCGCATTTTATGAGCGTGAAAATACAAAATTATGTATGCTAATAGTCACACACGCGGAAAGCGCTGTCATGTAACGAATTGGCAATAATACATTCTTGCGTGCGAAAAATTCATATTGTTATTGGTTTTTGTTTCTTTGTTTCTAGTTTTTGTCTCGAAACAAAGTGCAAACATGGGATTAGTGGGTTAGGGAAAATGAAAAATGTTTATATATTTGTTTATTATATAATGTCAGTTGTATATGAGCAATATTTTCTCCAATGGCTTCATATATGTGATTCTCTTTCAAATTCTAAAAATGTATCCTTCAAAATTGAAATTATCCAAGACTGAAGACCGAAGACCATGCACTACTTGTCGGGTTTTGAAGCAGAGGTTCTGTTAAGGTTCCGCTCAGTCAACTTCTTGCAAGACCCATGAGTTGTTAGTCTTTTCGAGCATTCAGTGACCTTAGGAGCTCAGAATTTTTTCGTAACCGTAAAGCTCTTTTATTTTCAGGGTAAGTACTAAGTAAGTTGAGGGTTAATTTCGGCAGCATGTACTCACTACTTGCTTTAGAACCTTTAGAGAGTTCCCAGGGGTTCCCAAAATAATTGATGGAGGATCTTTTTGAATCGTCTCAGAGTTCCAATCATTCATACTTTGAAAAGCATATCTTATTATATTGTTGAATGGATCGAATGGATGACATATTGATTGGCTGGTTACTAATGGACACATTCCCCGACTTACGGAACTCATGGACTCAGAGAAGAATGAAAATAGGTAATGAAATTGACAAAATGGTTTATAGCTACCAAATTATTTATAACACCAATGATGTGGTAGAAAATTTTAAATTTTACAAGCAGGTGGCAACCCTTATGAGAAACAGTTAGTAGTATCTTTCTAAAAAATGGTCCCCATTGTAAAACCCTACATTTATGACGATAATTTAGCAACTATTTTTTCCAGAGTTGCCATCACTTTTTATAAAAATATATTTTTTTCATTTTCAAACAGGTGGCAACTTCCTAACATGTAAATTACTTAATTTTTTCACTTCCTGCATGAAAATTAAATATTTATAAGAAATTTAGAATTTGTTAGAATTTCCGCAGCACAACACAGTCTCATGAGTCATGACTCATGCAAATCTCCATGGAATTCGCAAAATTAATTTGCATATGTTTTGTGTTAGTTTTACTGCTGCTATTTCATCATCGCCAATTTCAAAGAAAGTAATATAAATATACAACTCGACGCAAAAATGAGGCATTGAGGTAAACAAAAATTATAGCAAACCGCCGCGAACACATACATTTTGCATGGATATGAGTAAACAACGCAGGTTACAAGCGTGCAAAATGAGACTACAACAATAAATATTTAAGTGGAGTGATGAAAAGGAGTTGCAAAAAAGTTGTTGTTAACATTTGTCAAGTAATTTTTATGCTAATTAAACAAAAACTGCTGAAAGCGCAACGACATACTCATACAGACGTTGCCAGGCAGTTTCAAATTACAAGCCATTACATGGGGTACATATGTAGGTACAGAGTGTTGCTACCCAATAATGTGTTGAGTGCTGTACTTTATTGATTTCAGCGCTTCTCAAGAGCTTAAAATTAACATTTTTTTATTATTTTTACTTATAACAGTAGTTGTGGGCAATCAGCGAAGGTAAGTGGTACAAAAAAAGAATAAGAAAATAAAAAGATTTCTGCGCACGCGCAACAACTGAGCAATCAGTCAAATCCGACCAAGCAAAAAAATTAAAAAAAAGAAACCTTCGAAAGCGCTTTAAGCTAAATTGACGTGACTTTATCGGGAAGTCACAGCTGCAGCAGCCATCTTACACACGTATCGCAAGCCGGCGCATGAGATCAATGGTGCGCATACGCAGCACGCCGCAGGCAGCTTAAAAATATTGAGTTACCGCGACGCGTGCATTTATTAAAATTAAGTCATGTGAGTCATACTAAAAAATATATATGAAAAAATAAATAAAAATAACAGTAAGAAATACAAAAACAACAAAAAATATATTTTTTATTTTTTTTTGCATTTTTTTTGTAAATTATTATTATACTTTTTATTTTTGTTTTTGTCAATTCTTTCGCGACATAAAAATTGCATTTTAATTGTTGCATGTTTGCGGCTCAGTGCTGCACTGTCAGCCGTTCGTTGTGCTCTGATTTGTTTATGGCACATTGCCGTTACGTTGCAATGACAGCGTGCAGCAGCAAAATTTTGTTTTTCGGCTACCAAAGCAGTCTACCTTTTTTTTGCCGCCAACTGTTTTGCATGGCAATTTAGTTACATGTGTACACTGGTTTTCATTTCTGTTTTTATTTTTCTGTTTCTGTTTTTTTTCTGTTTCTGTTTCTGTTTTTTTTCTGTTTCTGTTTCTGTTTTTGTCTGCCCCCTTCATATGCGATTCCGCTTCATTTGCTCTGCATTGGTGTTACGCTCCTGTCGCGATCGCGTGAATTATGCACAACATGTCCACCCATAGTGGTCACAGTTTGCCGCCGCCCTAACAGCTCCCCAATCATTTCAGCCGCCATATTCTCAACTCGCTCGCCTATCATCCAGCGCACAATTCTCAACGGTGCCCGTTGTGTAACTCAAGAAGTTTATGGGCCGTTTCGCGGTACGCGCGAATTTGCGTGGCACTGCAACTGATTTCGTTCGTTACACATATGTAAATATGTAAATATGGTTCTACAAATGTACTCCAATATACAATTATATATACATAGATGTGTCTTATTTTCCTTTTATTTAGATTTGAAATTATAATTTTGCTTCTAGGGTTTTTAGTTACAGTTTTAATGGCAGCATTGGCGGCTGTTTGGTCATGCTTATGGCGATCGTTGGCGTTTTGGTCGGAAATATTTTCATTTACATAACATGTGTTAGTTGAATATGAATATATGTAAATAAAGCTCATGAATGTTTGGTTATAATAAAGTCAGGCATAAATGAAAAACAAGGTTCCAATTTAACCCACAAATTTCATATATTTTGATGGTAGAGTTAAACGACAAAAATCGCAAGAAATTCTTATGAAAATTTTCCACGAACAACTGATAACTCATCAACAATCCAGTGGATTGTTCCATTCAAAGACATCTTGCAGTCGAAGAAATGCCAGAAGATGACCAAATGATAAGTGATGAGAGTAGATGAGCCCAAAAAAATGGTAGCAGATCAGAAAGTTAAGACTGCTTGGCAATTAGATACCTAATTCAGGCAATAGATTTAACTTTAGATTTATGGAAGAATCAATCAGCTTGCTAGTAGAACCCGTCGGTACAGTGTTCTGTGGGCCCTTTGGAAATCCACTTGGCAGACAGACATCTTTTCGTGCTAGATGATGTAGTGATGTCTGGTGACTGCTCATCGAAAAAATATGATGATAATCTATCCTAAGGCTTTTGGAAAAAGAAATGCAAATAACCGTAGAACGCCGATGTTTATGCCCAAGATATACTATCTACCGACTTTTAGAAATAATCGAAATGTTCTTATAACTTGATCAGTTAGATCATTGTTCTTTACTAACTCTTTTTTCTACCACATGATTTTTATTTAATTTACGAATTTAAACTAAAACCGTTTGAAAAGAAAATGTTAGCTACCTCACATAAATTTTAAATTCTCTCTTTTTCTTTACTCTGTATTTTTTCCTTTATTTAAACCAGAACATATGCATAACCCTAAAAAATTACAAAAAATCCGCCTATTCAGTGAAATGGAAAAGCTTAGCTCATTTGGAACAAATCGTAAAAAATGGAATATTTACTTTTGATTGCACATCAGAATCTGTAGCCGCACCAGTGCATATGTGTCTATTTATAACATGTGATTAAAAAATTAAATTACGCTACGCTCCAATTCGTCAACCGAAAAAATGTAAACACAAAAATATGAACAAAAAGTAATAAAATGGCGACTCATGTACGAGGCAGGTATAATGTTGTTAAAAAATATAGCACAACAACTTTTTAAATAATGAAGTTTTTTTTTTTTTTTCAGAGTAAAAACTGTGCCTTGAATTATTAATTAATTTATTTACAAAAACCTACATACAATATTCAATATCGAAAATTTCCAATGTGGTCTAACTATAAGTAGTAAAGATAGTTGAATCAACATTTTTAAACCCCTTCAAAGTTTTCTCTTCATCAAAATCATGATTTTTGAGTACTAGAAGGTGTTGGTGTTGTCTTTGGACTGAGGCGAAAATACGGTACGGGAGCTCTTCTAACTAAATAATGGACCAACAGAGGTACTAAAGAGAAGTTTATCAATGCTATGGGTTGGTTTTTCCCAGTATTTTGCTATAAAGCCATAAACTAAGTACAATCGTGTTGCTGGAACTTCTTATTTATGCATTTATTGGTGACAATTCAGGATTACTGGACCACTCTTTGAGGAGAAGCTTTACTTTTTAAATACTAGGATTTTCAAATATAGTTGAACTTCCATAATTCGAACTCTTGAATTGGCAATAGAAGCCAAATTTCTTACAAATTACCTTTCGTAACTCGGTAGTCTCTCTAACTCAAAGTTGTTTGTTGATTATGGGAATTCGAGTTCGAGAAGTTCAACTGTATTATATATATTATATTTCAACTAAAATTTTTTCGAGTTCAGCTTCAGTGAAGAAAAAACGTTAACTTCGGCTGTACCGAAGCTAATATACCCTTCACAGGTACATTTCTTTTAGTAACTATATCTTTAAGCAAATCTAAAGACGTAAGTAAAAAAAAGAAAACATTTTGCTAATCCATGTCAAATTTCGTGAAGCTACCACGTCAAATGCGAAAAATGGAGATTAAATTATTTCTATGAACAATAACTCACACCAACTTTCGTGAAGATATGTAGTAAAATGCGGAAGTTTTCCATACAAGCCATTGATTCCGATCGTTTAGTTTGTATGGCAGCTATATGATATAGTGGTCCGATATCGGCAGTTCCGACAAATGAGCAGCTTCTTGAAGAGAAAATAACATCTAACAAAATTTCAAAACGATATCTTAAAAACTGAAGGACTAGTTCGTATATATACAGACGGACAGACAGACGGACATGGCTAAATCGACTTAGCTCAACATACTGATAATTTATATATATACTTTATAGGGACACCGACGCATCCTTCTGGGTGTTACAAACATCGTGACAAACTTAATATACCCTGTCTGTTCAGGGTATAAAAATATTAATTTTAAAAACATGAAAGGTCTAACAATTTGGCTATAGTCTACCATATATTAAGTTGATTCTTAAAGTTATTTGAAGTATTTTTCTATAATTTCCAATTAATAAAAACCTGATAAATTAATATATTATAATTTTTTGTTACACTGCGTTTATTTTTCTCGATACTGTAAACAACACCTTGCATATAAAAAACAAAAATGTGTGTTAATGCTTAAAAATGAAGTTAAATGTGGAACCGACGAAAAAAATGTGTGCAGTTGAGAATATGAAATTAAATTTGTAAAACCAAAAATGTGTTTAACAACAAAAGCAAAGCCGAAAGCATATTTGCAGTAAGCAGTTTGTAGCTTTCATAGCAGCCGCAAACGGCCGACATGGGCAGCATGTCTAGCTTTTATGTAGTGGAAAACCAAATAAAAGCTGCACAGTTTCACTTATGAAGAATACTCGTATGTGTAAATGCTTGTACGAGTATATTGAAATTTCCTCAAGTATTTTTAGTTGGCAGCATATGCACTGCATCTACTTAATGAAATATTTTAAATGAAATGCGAAAAGCCAAATTATTTGAATGAAGTAATGCAAATGTAGTTTATAAGTGTGTATATATGTATATATATATATGATCTATCAATGACTGACGCACATGTCAGTTCAACTTTTCCGCCTAACAATAACAAATGTGATACACATTAGTCAGCCGCGCTGTCAGTGCAGTAGCAGCAGCAGACGCTTATCAATGAGTCGCTATTTGACCCTGTAATGTATAGTAAATATTTCATTTATTTATATATATGTATATATGTGTGTATACTTGATAAATTCCATTTCCGTTGATACGCTGCTGTATGCTTACACACACAGCCATTACTCTACATACAATTCATGAATGAGCCATTTGAATACACGCACAGCGATTAATGCAAATATTTTTTGAAAGAAATTCGGAAAAAATCATTCATTTGCTGATAGTTGAGACCTCTCGCCTCGCCTGTCAATTTATACATACATACATACATACATACAAACACACATGCAAAAAATGTTGCTTGAAATTCGAAATATTCACGCACTCGCCACCACACAATGTGGCCAGCGCTCACCACTGTCAGCTCTATGAAATTCGCCACCAAAAAAGCGAGAAAAAAAATTCCCGCGTTAAAGCCAGTTCATATGCTGTCGGCATTTCAAACACTGACTACTGTTTGGTTTGCTCCACACTGGCTGCTGACTGGTGTCTGCCACATAGACAACGACGCGTCAGTTGGCCACCGCAGCTGACCCTAATCTGCATGCCAAAATCGCTCGTTCGTTGCGGCGGCTGCGTGTGTGGTGGCTGTCATTTAGTTGCTGCAAATGATATTTTTTGTTGTTGTTTGGCATTTTTGTTGTTTCCTCTATTATTGCTTTTACTTGCTTGCTTGCTTGCTTTCTTGTGTCGAAATTCGTTGCGGTTTGCAATTGTTTTCATATTTTCATTTATTTTCTATGCACTACAAGTTGCTTACTAGAAAACAACAACAATGTGGAAAAGAACAACATTGCTAGAAAACAACAACAACAACAACAAAAACAAAGCCTTCATTTACAACATTCTAGTGGCGGTGGCTACTGCATATTTTCTGCTGCTACTGTGCTGCGTCTATTTCTGTAGCAACTCCCAGCCCTCTTTCTCAAAGACACCCAATAATCTGTTGTTGTTGTTATTGCATTTTGTAATTTGTACGCTTGAATGCATGTGCTGTTTAGTGATTTATTGCTGTGTTGAAATGTAAAGCACACACTACCTCCCTCCCTTTCACCTCCCTCCTTAGTTCGGACTCCCTAAACATCCATCGAACACTTGCTGCTAGCTAAATCACTTTGCGTAATCCGCGGCATTAAAGCGCATAAAAGACAATTTTTTTCATGCTTTAAGTGGCGCGAAAGAAGGAAGATTCAAAAACAAAAACAAAAAAAATAACAACAAAAATATCCGCATCCAGCTTTACTGCCACAAAAGCCCCCCCTCCACACACTTAATAAATATTTATAGTTGGCCGCCCGTTGCGTAACTTTTTAGTCAACTCCCTAGTTGAAAGCCAAATAACAAAAAACAAAAACAACATAAAACACTTATGCCACGCGCATATTTCACATCGCAGTGTTGCATTTCGTATTATTTTAAAACATTCTTCCGGAGCGCTTTGGCGCACTTTATTGCCTTTAAGTCGTTTGTTGGACAAATGATTATGAACACATTCATTTGTAGTGCCGTTAGTTGGTGTGTGTGTATGTGTATAGCCACTCTTATTGTGTTCTAATAAAGACACGACACGAGTCAAAGCATTCGAGACATTTATATATTGCATTAGGAGAAATAGTTCATGACATGTCTCTAAATCAATGACAATATTCAGCTTGTAATTTCATTGGCGCTCTATGACACTTTCATTCACTTGTTACACTGTTAATTGAGATCGCTTAATTTGGTGTCAAAGTCTGTGCATAAGTGGATTTACAAAGCACAATAACCATTTTATTAATTAATGATTTTTTTATAAAGATCAGTGATATTGAGAAAAGAATGCAGTAATTGAATGAACTAATTACCGAGATTTTTCTAGACTTTTACTCTCTTTAAAAAAGCTTTCCAAGGTAGCAAAAGTTTTTCAGTTAATTCAATAAAAGAGAAAATGGATAGAATCCTCATAGCAGTGGTGTAACCTAACCTGCGATTAACTAGTTCTATTCTGTGTTATGTGTCGAATAGAACCATCAACTGGTATAAATAGAATCGTATAACTAAATGGACTACCACCTTTAGATTACATAATTCATATGGCGAAGCGAACTCCTTTTAAAAATGACTTCATACTGGTCTGCCATTTTGAATTTTTGAAAAGTATCGTCAAATTCATAATCAGAGACTCGAAACCCGCTAAATAACGAGTTTCAAGCGAATCCGATGAATTTTTCAAAAAAGGGTCCGCCATATTGGAACCGCGATTTTGAATATTGAAAAAACTGATACCGAATTCCTCATCCTAAACACCGAAAACCCTCGAGTAGCGAATTTCTAGTGAATCCAATGAATTTTTAAGAACGCTATCCGCCATATTGGTTTATTGGGGTTGTGCCATAACTCAATTCTGATGGTGTTAAATGGACGTCAGTTTTGGATTCAGCGACCCCAAAAACAGTAGATTTGCGTGCTGCGTAATTTAATTTAATCTAATTGGATCTAATCCTCAAAATTTGGCCTACAATTGTCTAGACTTTGAGTCTTTGAAAATGCCAGAGAAAACCGTATCGACTTCTGATTCTAAGTTTTTGCAAAAAGGGGGCTTTCTATGTATCAACTTTTCATCTCCGCCATTGAGAAGAACCAGATGAGTAATATATAACATGGAATGAAATCTCCAATAGATTATTGAACCAAACTGCGTCGAACATTTCATTTACACTGGATAAAGGCATGATCTTTCCTCCTTTCATGTAAACTAACAAGCAACTATTTTTAAGACATGTCGTCGAGATCTTCCCGAACTAAATGAATTTAAAGTCAATGTCAAATGTCAATTCTAGCTACTTCGCCTGGTTCGCTAGTTCGAAGGACCTTTTACGCTCCACTTCGGGTCAAAAGGATCTCGCAACTGCACAGGTGCTGGTTGTTGTCCAGCTGGTTGTTGTCGAGCTCATGAGATGTCTGTATGTCTAGCGGTCGAGGAAAGAGAATATGTGGCGTCCTCAGCAACGTTCGTCTTTTCCTAGTTGTGAAGGTTTTAACCGATAATTTTATACCCGATAATTTGCATCTTAGCAGAGGATTACACATTGCAGTCCATGCTGAAAGCCAATAAACTACATTTAAAAGCATCGGACCTCTTATTTTTTATCAAATATCTCAAAAGCATTCCAACACATATTGAACAATACAGAAATTATTTCAAAACAAAACATATTTTCAGCAAATTAACGACACAAGTGTACCTAATTTGTACCTATGTATGAATCTAGTAATATTCATGTCCATCTGTTTGCCCATCCATTTATTGACTAATGTGTAACTTTAAATCATCATCATCTCCGTCGTCGGTGCATCTGCTGTGGCATGTGCAAATATTTTGTGAGATATTTCGTTTCAAAGTAAAATATTTGCACATTTAGCCACTCAGCTGTGCTACTTCCAGCCGAGAGTTAACCGAACAGCTGACGGCTATACATCGGACCACTAACAGCGTTTCGAGACGAGCTGAGCTGAGCTGAATGTGTTTGACCGGCAAACAGCTGCCATCTCCATGGCATGGCACTAAGTCAATATGTACCGAAAGATAAAATCACTTCATTTGCAGAGTGGTGAATTCAAATTTGAACATCATACAGATCTAAACAAATATAGCTGGCTATATGAGATGAGTGTGTTTACCCATGAAGAAGCTGTGCGTGAATTAGGCATAGCAAATGCCTAAAATATATGTTTGTATTTGAAGTGAGTGAACAGCTGTGTATTAAATATGAAATAAAATAAAAATACTAATTTGGTATTCACTAAAAATGTTTGGCTAATGCTTGCCGCAAATACGAGTATGAGTAGTTGCAGGGTAGGTAGATATACAGGTGCCAAGTGAAGTATTTTCGATGTCAAGCTTTTCAACTAGGTGGATAAATGTACGTACCAGTATATTGCATTAATATTTTCGAGTTTGTTAGTGAAGCGCGAGAAGTTTAGTGGTTTTAGCTTATTAGCCTTTGTTAATTGATTTTATGAAATATTTCGTAAGATTTAATGGAGTGTGCCATGTGTCGACTTCAACGTAAATATTTCAGCCAATTTTAATAAAATTATGCAGCTCATTAAAATAAAATGGTTTCTAAAAACTATCTGGTTGTCCGAGAGATCGAGAGCTAAGTCCTAATACCTCTGATGAGGCCCTCCTATTTTGATGACAGCCATTGAAGACGTTTTAAGACCTGTGCATTATTGGACTGTCCTTTCTAGGAAAGATATAGATTAATATTACTAGACACTCAACGGTTGGGACGATCTGTTCTAGGGATAGGAATATGATTGAATCTTACAACGCTCTTGTTAAAGGTTGGGATTTTTGGTATCAGAATGAATATGCCGTAGTAGCAAAGATTTCCAGAGACACTTGAGGCACTTGCTTAACTATTTCTACAACCCTGTGATGAGAATGAAATAACGTTTGGTCCAATGGTTCTCCTCTTATAGAAACGCACTGAAGCTCATCGTATTCGTCTTCGCCCGAAACATTCTTATTTGTAGTATTAGCTTGTAACATAACATCCTTCAGGAGAGATCGAATAATCAAGCAGCAACTAGATGATCTTCTGGCTTACTGTCAGCCAGGAGTTAAAAGTTCATAAGGAGTTAAAAGGAAGAGAATAGAAATGCAGGACTAATTGTTGAAAGGAAAAATATAGGCCGAAATATATAAGTGCGAAGGTTTTCAGATGTCGGCAGGCAGAGTGTACAAACATATTCCAGAAGATACAAAAACATTCAAGAGTTTTAAAGAACCAGCAAACTACAAAAATATTGAGGAAAGAGAACCAAAGTTCAGATTTTAAGTTAATTGGAGTCAATATGGAATAATATCTCTAACTATTTCAGATATCATGGAATCATTCTACAAAATATGATTATATGGCACTATAAAGCCTTTCACATGAATAATTTCAGACTATCATAAATAGTCTAATTTGATCTTATAAGTGAGGCTATAGAACTGGTGGACCGTTACAACATGTAAAAAAACCTGTTACTGTTACACTTCGAAGGGGTCTCCGAAGATTTGCTTGATTTCCATATACATACTATATTTCCATATAAGCTCCAAGGTATAGTAATAGACCCATTAACTAGACAACCATATAATAACTGTAGCTTTGAGAACTATATTTTATTCATGTCCACACTTTTGAACCGCAATGTTGCTTATTATTATTGTGTTGTTGAAGTCAATCAACCCAGAAATTGCAACCTACACGCGAAAAAATTAATTTCAGCACATTTTTATGAAGCATATACCGGAATATATATATACATATATATATAACAGAATTACATATCTATATATAAATGTCTGTATGTATGCTGGTCAATTTCGTGTAATTACTGCACTCTTGCTTGTGGCGCGAAACTAGTTAGTCGACTCGCCAAGTGAACTACTTTGGAACTGTAAACTGATGAGCGTGGGTTGCAGCAGAAATATTTCCATTTACAGCAACAAAAAATTTTAACTACAGTTATAAAAGTTTTCTGAGATCAGCGACTTATTGTGGAAGCAGCTGTGTGAGGAGAGTTGAGGTAAGATCATGGTAAGTTTTGGATTTCATATAGTAAACATAAGGGGATTTATATACCGAATTGCATAATTTTAGAATTTAAAAAAATTATGCTCTTATTTGATGGGTTAAGGCAAGTGAATATCCTTGATCTTATTAAATATAAAAAAATATATCTATTAAAAATATACATATATAATATTTCAAAAATATTAAAATTATAAAATGAACCAAAATCTATCAAATCGAGTTTCATTTTATATACAAACAAATTTTTTCTAAAAAATTAAAAAAAATAATAATCGAAACTAAATTACCCACATTTTTAAATGTAGAACAACAAAATATGAAAAATGATCACTTGCCTGCATGCTGATCAACAAAGTTTGTTCAAATTGAAACCAAAAAAAAATATATAAAATTGCATTCAAATATCATAAACCGATCGAACCTCGCGCCCAATATAAACCAATAAATCGCCATAAAATCAGGCGAGCCGCGGCTTTTGGCACATAACAAAGTGCAATTTGGCGTTATTCATAACGAAAATTAAAATAAAAAAAAAATTTTAAATAAAAATCGAACATTGCGCTGACTGCAATAATTTGTTGCAAACGCTAATTACAGCCAATACAAAGTAGCGCATACATGAGTTGTAAGTCGCAAAAAATTTACGTAGCGCATAAATTACAAATAGCCAAGAAATCAAATTTCAAAAAACTTTAAATTTACAGTTACAAATATACACAGTGAGTTCGTAAAGGCGTTGGCCTAGGCTGACCAATCCGCTGACCAATTACTAGACACCTTTTTTATATTTGACCAAACTACAGTTATGCATTGAGACACTTTAAGGCGGCAAAATCCAAAGGCTTTGCGCCGAGAGCAAAATAAAAGCGAAATTATGCGCTTAATTGGCCACAAGACAACAAAAAATAGCTTATACATATATGTTTATCTGTATATCTAGATTACACTTAAAAAATATCTGAATCGAAAGAAACAAGTGTGAAACTAGTTATTTGTTTTTCGAATATTTACTTATGGTTGTTGTGGGTTTCAGTTGAGCAAATTTTTGACAGTTGACACCGTTTTACACGCATTTACGGTGTTTAGTTCACCACAGTACCAACAACATATTATATTATACATATTTATGGGGTGTTAGTATGTTTGTTTAGCAAATCCAATCTTTTATTTACAAGATTTTTGTTGAGAAGTGCGCCATTTGTTTAAAAATATACTTGGAAACAACCAAAACTTTAAATGACTGATGACTCATGATTATTGTTTACTAATTTCAAAAAATTTATGTAAATATTTTCTGAAAAATCGGAGTGAAAGAGTGAGGGCTCTCTGAGTGAATGAAATTATTCCAATTTTTTTTTTATGTTTCATTGTCTTCCAATTGCTAGACTTTGGAGAGTTCCCAATCAAATAAACAACTGGTATAAATCAATTATATATCGTATATATAATCAGAAGAACTGTTTATCTGATTTAAAGCCCTTTGGAAAATGGCAGACTCAAACAAAACTGGTATAAATCTAATAAACAACTGGTATAAATGAAGTACACAAAATTCTAAAGCGAATATATAATCCAAAAATCTGAGTATTTAATTTTTTACACTTTGTAGCATAACGAATAGAACAAAACTGGTATAAAACGAGTAATAAACTGGTATAAATCAAATAAAAAATCGTAAACCGGATATATAATCAAAATAACTGGTTATCTGATTTATACTACTTTGTCGAATAACGCATCTGGTATAAAACAAAGAGAAAAAATCGTAAATCGAATATACATATGTATATTCAGAAGAGCGGGTTGTTTGATTTATAACTGTATGGAGTATAAAGAATCAAACAAAACTGGTATAAATCGAGTAATAAACTGGTATAAATCAAATAAGAAAGTCGTAAATCGGATATACAATCAAAAGAACTGGTAATCTGATTTATACCACTTTGGAGTATAACGAATCGAACAAAACTGGTACAAATCGAATAAACAACTTGTATAAATCAAATGAAAAAAAGTTTAATCGGATATATAATTAGAATAGCTGCTTATTTGATTTATACCACTCTGGCGTATAACGAATCGAATAAAACTGGTATTATTCGAGTAAAGAGCTTGTATAAATGAAATAGAAAAAATCTTAAATCGGATATTTAATAAAAAAAAACGGATTATGCCACTATGAAAAAAAAAACGATTCGAACAAGACCGTTATAAATTTAATAAACAACTGATAAAAATCAAATAAAAAAATTATAAACCGGATATATAATCAAAAGGATGGATTATTTTCTTTATACCACTTTGGAGAGTAACGAATCGAACAAAACTGGTATAAATCATATGAACTGGTATAATAAATTTGATACAGAATTACGCCCTGTTATTGAATAAAAATGTACAAATTTTTTGTTGCTTTTCGCATAAAATTTTCCACCAAATGAACATAGCGAAGAGTAGCGAATCGAAAGCGACTTCTATTTGTATCGTATTAATAACAAATTATTTTACTAAATATAATTATAA
The DNA here is from genome assembly GCF_028554725.1 of Zeugodacus cucurbitae. NCBI lineage: Eukaryota > Metazoa > Arthropoda > Insecta > Diptera > Tephritidae > Zeugodacus > Zeugodacus cucurbitae. Next base: position 49,941,040 of record NC_071670.1, read on the forward strand.
TATTTTATTTTTTCAAATCAATATTATTTTATTTCGTTTTTGTTTTATTTTTATTTTTTTTTTTTTTTGTTTTATGCATTCCACTTCAGCGACATCTAGGCTAGCCCATATAGATAAGATATGTCAATTAAATAATATCACAAGCCGCTAGATAAGATATACATACCAGTCATACAGATTTCCTACGCAGATAAGATGGCTCCACAACAATGTAAGCATGTAAAGAGTCTCCGCATGCAGAAATATATATTTACATAATATTATATACACGTAAGCCAGGTCGCTGAAGTACCCTAGCCTCATATTTGGCACAAGTATTGTAAATACAACAGCGGTTCTCAATCATTTGCTGATTTGCGTCCAATGCAGCCAACCGATAAGTTCGAAATCAAACATGTTCGAGGCAACGCTAGCCATTATCGTTTTCGTTTTATTTTTAATCGGCAATTTTTACGTAATATCTTATCAACAGATATATATGTATGTTTGTATGGAAGTATTGAATATTATGATATAACTTTCCCACAAGCAAACGTGACATAACGCTACCGTAATAATTTAATGCAAGTGGAAAAAAGACAAGCAATCGGCACGGAAACTCGTATTTTTAGTTTAAATCTCATTAAATATACATTTAATATACGCTTGCTGATAAGCCTTAAATGCAACGCAAGTTAAATGGGCACATAGTTGATTTCAATGAAATATCGCTTTAATTGTTTGCTTTAAAGTTTCCCAGCCCTGCAACCCTCGCCAAATGCGGCCCACATGCTCGTCTGTTTGTTTATACATATAAATTTTAATTATGACCATGCCAAACATTGAAAGCCACACCACCGAAAATAGAATTATTCTTTATTGAAACGGGTAATCTGCTAATGAGCTCGCCTTGCACTGTTTGCCAGACTGGTTGGGGACTGTTTAATTGCTGTTTAGTTTGGTCTGCGGTGCGCGCCACCTCGTGGCCCGCGTCTCTTGGTGTTGCGATTCCACTTTGGTTGTCTCATACATATTTCATTTTATTAGCAAATTTACATAATTAACTTTGGTGCGGTTGAGAAAATACAAACAAACAAACAACGCGCGAAATTAATAATTTTGTAGGAAGTAGATAAGTATATTTGTAAGACTTCTTCAAAGAATTGCCGCCTTGTTGATCTTTTTCAAATACAAATTAAGTCAGGCAGATAGCATAATTATCTGTTATTTTAAATTATGGTGTGATATTTTATACAATGGCTCATTGGATACTTTTTTTGTGAGTTTTTTTATGAAACTAGTTGATAAAAAGGGGCGTAGATTTGAGGGGTTATATACAGTTAGACGGCCGAAAAAAAGTGAATTTTCCAGAATTTTTTCTGAGAAAACTTTTTAATTTATTGATCCAAAAATTTATACACATATTTTGGTATCTTTTAACTGTATTTTAAGACTAAGTACTAGTAAAAATATTTATTTGAAAAAGAGCTACAGCTGATCTCCACGACCTCCTCTCAAAAAAGACGTTTTGCGGTGACCACTATATCTCGGAACTGGATCATCCGAAATTAAAAAACCAAACAGATTTCGTTAAAATAATGTCAAATCTAGTAATAAATCGAAGGAATAAGCAATATAAAATTTTTTGACAAAATGGCGGTTTCTCAAAAAAAAAATCGATTCTTCACCGAAATTTCGGTCTTAAATTGATTATAAAAAAAAATTTTTTTGGAGAGAAAAAATCTTCGATTAATTACTAAAAAATATATTTAAGAAGGTCGTGTTAAAATTTGAGACTAATCGGTCTAGCCGTTTTCGAGTAATGTTGGTCACCGACTTTGAAAACACCATTTTGAGAAAAACGCGTTTAAAGTTTGGACCTTGTACTTCCAAGCACTCTGAAACGCCTTTTCAAATTTTTCATTTGCTTGTAACTTTGAAAATATTCACCGGAACGATATGAAATTTTCTGTGTGTATTCTTAAATATATGTACATTAAGAAAATTAAATAAAAAAAATCGATTTTTTGAACATTCTAACTGTATATAACCCCTTAATGAGAGAACATTCTTAAATTAACATACCCACTGTTCTAACGAAATACAAATAAGGTTGAATATCGCTGAAAAAATCCAGAACCTCGAAAGACATTTCAAGGAATCGCAGCTCAAAATCTCACAAAACATTAAAAGGAAGAAAACGGTGCAAACATAGGTCATATTAGAGTTCATATTTCTAATATTCTACTAAAACCGTGTTTAATTACCAAATATCCTTCATATCAAGTCATCATTTTTAGCATTAATAGTAACAAATGTGTTTCAGATGATATATATGATCTGGGTTGAGCTTTATTTTACAGCTCTCATAAAAAATCAGGTCTTTAGGAATTAAAATAGTAATGGGCAAGTATTACTAAGATTTAAATATAAAAAAGGCTCCTAGTCAGCAAAAACAGTTCTAAATCTACCATTAAACTCAACATTACCTAATTAATATTGGCAAAAATAATTCTTGGTCTCAAAATTATGTATTAAAGATAGCAGCAGTATCGGAATTGACAGTTGCTTGAGAATATAATAAATTGATAGACACTTACAATTACTTCCAAAATGGGACTTATAGAGAGAAATATGTTGAAATTGCTTACCTGAAAAGAAAAGAAAAATATTTATTAGTAATATGTCAGTTTAAAGGGGTCAGGATTTTCAAAAAATCAATTTTATTCTTTTTTAATTAATTAATATTTTAAAAATATTCTATGAAAACTTGTAGTTGATCCTATAATTACTTTTCAAGTTACTCGACAAATAACGAAGATCGCTCGGGCATTCCCAAACGCTAGTGTGAAACTTTAAATACGTTTTTTTCAAAACTATGTTTTTTGAACTCGTGATAACTGTAACTCGAAAACCACTCAGTAGATTTTAATGAAATTTATACAGCTTTTAGAATACATAATTATCCTGGGCCGAATCGAAGCTTTTTTGTTTTTGTTTTTTTTTTAATTTCGATTTTTTAAAACCAATTAACTGTCGATATTTACCCGAAAATATAGAAATCTCCTGAATAATGTGAATGTCCATAAAGTCTAGATAAAAGTTCTTGAGGCCGCCATTTTGTTAATTTTTGAGAAAAAAACCAAAAACTTCGAGCAGACCCAGGATTATCTATTTATAGAACTAATTTTTCTTATCCGATTGATTTTAGATGAATCTCGAAGGACTTATGATTGTCACCGCAAGAACCTTTTTTGGAACTGAGTCAACACCAACAGCTTTGGTACCCCTTAATGATTAAAAACAATTCATCAACAGATAATTAAATTATCAAAATTATAATAAGAAATACAAATTTCTAGTTTGAGATCAAAAGAGGTCAAAACTGTGATCTATTGACATATCCGTTGAATAAACTTTCTTAAAAAAAAATGTATTCTAGAATCTAGATAGTTCCAAGCATCTCACTTCGTAAAACCTTTATATAGGTATGCTAATCTTCTACAATTCATTAAGTTGAGCGCTTAAGAAAATTAACTTAGTAAATAATATTTAATAAAGCATTTTTATGCCCTCAAGCTTAAGCTAAACACCCTGTATATTATGACAAAAATATGAATATTATAAGCTAACTGTAAAATTTAAATTTCTAAAAAACAACAGCACAACCTCAGGTTCATACAAGAAGTGCCAAAGAGTCATTCCCAGGCGGAAGTGTAATATTGCGCCGTCGCACTCTCGAAAGTCGAGAGTCAAGTCAAGTTACAAAGCCAACGGCTCGCGTTAAGTCAAGCGCAATGCAATGTGTCGATTGCTAGTAGCACCAAGCCCAGAAGTGCTACAAAAACAAGCGCACACTCAAAGCCTGAGCAAAGCAATAACAGTAGCAACTTTGGCTGCCACAATTTGAGGTTAAAAGCGGCCAGCAGTAGGTATCACATTTGCCTTGCTACAGCTTTCCACATTTTCCACATTACTATTTTGTTGCACGTTTATTTATTTTTTTTTATTTTCATAAAACGTTCAAAGTCAGTAAGCGTGAACAACATAATCGGCTTATGGATCATTTAATAATTTTTAACACAACTTTCTTTGCCAGCGTTAAGTTGGCGCGGCAGGAAAGGTAAATGGGCGCCGCTAAGAAGACACATAAACAAAAACAAAAGCATGCATAAGTTTAGAAGAATGTTATTTTTTTTTCGACATAATTTTTTTACATAAAAAATAGTTCAAATTACGCTCTCACGAAGGATAAGCTAAGCTTTAAAGCACAAAAAAACTAAAACAAAATTAAACAACAATTTCTGGAAGCTCCCGAAGAACAAAAAAACACACGAACAACTATAGCATGCTACCGTGGCTACTACCAGCGCTCGCCTCGTAGATAAGCGATTGCATGGCATGCCGGCGCGATCTATTGGCGCGATTAATTGTTGGGTCAAATCGCGTTTAAACTCGAGCATAACCGCAGCGTCTACCAAATCGGCCACCGCTGGCATGATATAAAACGAAGTGATTAACAGCGAACGCTCAGCATATTATAAAATATATAAATATGTATGTATGAATATCAGCTTGCACGCTGCTATGCGGTTTTCGTTTATTAGCTGCTTCACTGCGCCTGCGCCGCCCATTTAGTGCATTCACTCAAGCGCAACACAGCAGCAGCGCCGAACTAACTGCATACACATACATATTTTTGAAGTAGCTATCAGTTGTGTTGGCGGCTAAGTGTTATTCGAGTAAAGTTGTTGAACACGCTTTTTAACTTATCACAAAATTACAAAACCATACGCGCCAACACGCCAACGCGCTTGCAGCTAACTAACCAGTGGGTATGAAGAATGTGTTGTTGTTATTGCAATTGGATGCGCGCTATAGATCTACTAGCATATGAGAAAGAGCCCCCCAACCGCGTAGCGCATCTTTTATGTATGGAAACGTTATAGTTTGCTTGCGGCTTACATACATATAGACTTACACACACACGCATACAAATAAATATGTCTATATGTATATCAAAAACTTTTTTACTGTTTTTTTCATTAAACTATTTTTTGTGCTTTCTGGAAGCTGACCTTTATTTAAGTTTGCCTGTTAAAAGGTTGTTAACGCTATTTCTCAACTGTTCTCATTATGTCTGTCTATATATATGTATGTGTGTGTGTCTGTAAATTAAGCGTTGCACGTTGTTAAGACTTTCGAAAACAAATGATTACAAGGCCAATCGTAGGATTTAAGTGCTATAACTAGAGTTTCTTAAGAAGCTACAGTTACTTTGGTTGTATTTAAGTGGTTCTTTATAGTGAAAGGGTTGCCATTTGTAAGAAAAAAATAAAAAGAAAAAAAAACAAAAAATAAAAATAAAATAAAATAAATAATAAAAAATAGCAAAATAAAAAATATATACATATGAATATATAAGATGAAAACCAATAATAGCAGAATCGTTAATTTTGTATAAAGGGTGTTATTTTCTGACATGTGGGTTTCAAGAAAAAGTATTATTTTATGTTGTGGCTAATAATTTAGATTTATTATAAAGATAAGGGTTGGCCATTATGTTTAAAAAGGGTTTTTGGGCAAGAAACCGTCACGGCTGGCTAGAATAAATTCCAGACATGAGGACCCCTTTTTGTAGCAATTGGGGCCGTATGTCTGTAACAAAAAATGTTCTGTAGTAAGCCTGTTCATTATGAAATGCCTAAACTGAATTTAAATCAAAGAACAGCTGTCAAGAAAACCAACTCCGATAAAAATATTGCCCCATTAAGAACCACACTTCACAAAAAAAAACAACCGTTATATCGCCGACAATAATTTTAGTTCGATTATATTGAGATCCGAGTCTTTAATTAAAATAATTCCTACACTGTTTACTAAACGAAAAGGCCTCCAATTACACGAAAAGCTAGATCGGCAGCTTCACCGAGACAACGGGAATCAGATTTCTTAATTTTCTAAATATTTTTTTTTTTAATCGAAAGATAATTCAATCCGTTACAATCGGTGGGCCAGTTCTGAAGCAGGTATAAATCCAGGATCATTCCAAAAAGTTTCAAAAAAAGGGAAGCTCTTTCTTTAAAAAAGCAAAAAAACATATTTTTAATCCAGCAGTTGAATAAATATGCCTCTACGGCAACTTCATCAACGAACTGTAGCTGATCTACATACCAGAGCTCTAAAATTGGTTCAATGATTGGTAATAAGATGACACATGAATCAACATGACTTTTTCGGATCGAAAAAAACTATAGACACGGCATCTTCATTAAGCAACTCTAGCTAATCTACATGACAGAGCTCAAAACTTGATTCAAAGATTAGTCATAAGATGACATATGAGTCAACCTTTCGGATTTAGAACCCCACAAACAACTGGATCAGAATATTTATATTGATTGACTAATATCTAAAATCCCTCCTTCCTTACATATAACAGTCGAGGAAGTAATTGAATATCTAACAGGCTGATTACTGATTTCCTCTGTAGGCTCATAGCATATGAAAAGTAGGAAAGAACGGTATTGCTTTCGTGAAATAAAGTCTATTGACAACCCTATAAAATATCTCTACTGTCTTCACTATGGGCAACGGTAAGCTTTTCATTCAACTTTTGACTTAGAAAGTGTGCTATATTGCTACAAATTAGACTAAATGCACGCTGTTAATGGGATACTGGAGCCAAGCTAAATGAATATTTGAAATAAATATACATGTAGAGATAAAATACTTCGTCGAACAATTTAAAAGAGTTTTTACGCGGTTATGTTTTATAAGTTAGCGCCATAAATCTTGAAGTATTTCTATGAGAAAAGGTAAAAGCAAACAAATTCGTTGGAAATGAATACAATTTCAGATATCTTAAAACTGTTTTTTTACTAATCCGACGATTTACGAGCTATTTAATAATGGCTTATCTGTTTCAGACGCGCTGTATCCTCTCACTACACTCTGCTATTAAAATATGCACACTTGAGACCCTTTTTCGGTCGCTCCACGTATATTTGTGCGCTTTATCTCTTTGCGTATTTATTGCTTATTTAAATGAAACACAAACTTTAACAACAACGCATATTTAAATATGAGTTTGAGTATGAGTTCAAATTTTTATTATCCTTTTATGCCGATTGTGTGTGCGAACGCAAAGTAATTTATCATCGCTGAGACAAAGGCGAATTGCGCGACAAACCAATTGTTTTTGGGAATAACTATTGTTTTCGGAAGGATGAGACAGCGGCCACACAGGTAAAGAAAACGATAAACGATTGTACGAGTACGATCCTGCAGTACGCGGGAATTTCAAGTGGAGTTGCAGGGAATCGAGCATATTAAATAATGCCACACAAGTGGCTCCTTTAGTGCGGCTTGATAGCATACTAGCATTTCTTTTGTAGTCTGCTTTTGTTGCTTGGCACAAAATTCATTCATTTACCTTGCGATATCACGGACTATTGGTTTACCAAGGTGAACGGCTAGACGCGCAGGTAGCCACGAAGTGCGGGTATATCAACGAATAGTTGTGGCAAGCAATGATGGAATTATCATTGAGTATGCGGCAAGAAATTGAGCATGTAAATGATATAGCCACACACAAAGCATACTATAGTAGGGTAAGGGTAAAGGAAAAGGTGGAATCTTCAGTATAAATTTTCAGTTGCTGATGCAAACAAGGTAAATAAGACGCGTGCGTTATGGGTCTCTAAGCAAGGTGGTTGGTTAAAATGCATATCAATTAGTACGAAAACAAAGCGAAGAAAAACGTAAATTCAATCTGTATACAAAACTACATATATCCGATCACTGATCAGTATTTATGCCAAGGTCTCTAACAAAACAGAACAGCCGCTACCCATTTTCAATTGTGCAATATTGTAGTAACCATCGACAGTTTTTTCTTTTATTCATTATTTATTTACAACCTAAGCAAATAGCGCAAATTTATGTAAAGGACTTTTCACGCTCTTCAACCTTAGCGAGTTATAATAAGAAATGTTTATTTAATTTTCTATTTTGGTTTGAAGTGTGAGGTGTTTCAGGCTCATATTTTATTCATTACCTATACTACAGTTATTTGTTGTCTTTTCTATCTATTTTTGATTTATAGCAAATAAATATTAATTTTCACACCTTTTCAGGTAAAGCATGTGAGTTAAAATATATTTAAAACCACCTTTTGTCAGTACTGATCTTGAGACTGATAATGTATTATTTATGTATTAATAAATTAGTAGAAAGGAAGTGTATATGAGAAATATATATTATTTGAATATTTATTATAATTTTAGAAATGTGTTGATACCTTAAAAACAATTGAAAGCTAGCAATCGGTTTCAGAGACTTCTTGCTACTTGCTGATTCTAAATATATCTCAAATATGTTGCTCTCCAAAGTATGCTTCAATATTCTTTAGAAATCAGAGAAGTCGATCGAGATCTGAGGGTAATTAAATAAAAAAGTAATATATAATATTCTCTAGATATTGGAAAACAATTCCTCAAATTTCCGCAAAAATCTCATTATATATTTTGCTATTGCAAGAGTTCATTTTAAAAGTATATGCTATATATGTACTTGGATTGAAACAATTCATTTTCGAAAAACTTATAATATTTACTAATTTGACATGAAACGGATACTCAAAGCGAAATATTCGTTGTGGGTGACTGCAAATGTCAAGCATTCAATAAGATCAGTAATAATATCATAAAACATATTGATCATAAGAGCCATAACACGAGATTGAACCAATCCTCCCGAAAAGTATACAATCATCAAAATCGAATAGCAAAAGAATGCTGAATGAAAGTGGTTTCAAAGCAGTTTGAACGAACAATGTTTTATACGCTAATTTCAGATCAAATAAACGTGTTGAAGTTTAGTTTCAAGAACTATGGACAAGTTTAGATAAAATAGAAATGATTATCGCACAAAATAAACATATAAAGGTCCTTAAAGTCGGTATCTGATGACAGAAAGAAGATAAGTTAAAGTGGACTTCAGCAAAATAAAAAGCACAACTCTCCCAAGTTCCCTTGGAAGTCCTTTTTAACCAGCAATAGTTGCTTTGAAACAGCGATCTTTGAGTAATTGATAGTTTTAGGTTTGGGAAAATATTCCACAAAAATGTTTAAAGTATCCATCCCACCTCTAGCAAGTAGTGAGTTCGGTCATCCGATGTCTCATATAGTACTTCATTTACAGAATGTATGAAGTTGTTCAAAGAATCAAATTTGTTGAAACCTATACATTATTATTATGGGGCTAGATAGATTTTCAAATATCCTCATGAAATAGATATTTGGCGGGTGGGATAATGATCCATGAATGAAGTTTAAATTTAAATAGCTTAAAAAACAGTAAGTAGAGAACTAAAGCGGACTTTTTACAAAAAGAAAAGCAAAGGTTCACAGAGGTATGTTAAATATAATGAAAGGTTAAGCAGTACAGTAGACATATCAACACTTCTAGATGTAAGTTGCGTAAGGCTTTTGCTTAGCCCTTCGGATGTGTCCACATATACTGGATTAAGCATACATAATAAATCTCTTTATTTGACATAAAACAGTAAGTGACCGCGATGGTGTAGAAACAAATATCAAATCAAATTATCAAAAAAAAAAAAAACACAAAGGCCAACGTTTTTTTCATATATAGAATACAATAAACAAATTGGAAATTAATTTTTAGAGACAAATAATAAAAGAGTGCTGATGGGTCTCTGATATGGACGACAATTGCAGAACGTGGGAAAGGGCAGCCGTGTGAAGACCACTTTTTAGCATTTCATTTTCGTTTAAACATCGCTTTTGTTCAACTAATTTGATTTTTTTTTATTACAACTGATTATTTTTTATTGAAATCTGAGCACATTCAACCCATTTGTGTTAATCGAATAATAATAGAATTTACTACAACAATATTTGAACTACATTTTTTGTGTTTTTTGTGCTGCCGAAAAGCGATCACAAAAGTCAACTGCCGTTAATTGAGAGCGCTGTCCAACCCTAGTGCAACAGAAGCGTCTTTAGAGCAACCCCACATGGCTAAACGCTAGTGACCGAAAGCCAAACAAAAGCGCATTTCCAACACAGACGTACGTATGCAAGAAATTATGGAAAATTCATCAAGCGACGTCAAAATAATTTGTTAAATGTCCAAATGAATGACAGCACATGTCACGATGAAGCGCGGAAACTCGGTACATTTGAACGATTACATATAAGCAACGTTGTGAAGAGTGAAAATGCTTTTGCCTTAGATATCAATAGCTGGTGGAAAAGCATGAGGAGGTGATGACACGATGGCGTTCAAGTCATTTGCCTGCGAGCTGAAAACATTTCGTGTGCAAACAGAAGACCAAAAGACCGAGACCGAACGGTGAACTAGAAGCTGTCGGCGTCGCATAAACGCGCAGCTCGAAAGGGCAAGCTGATGCGCACACTAACTGCAAACAAACCGTTATATGTATGTACATATATATTTATCTATTTGTATGCATTGAAGAGTGACGGCGGCGACTGCAGCAGTCGGAAAAGTGCATTCAACTGCTTCTAATGGCATTGCCAGCGCCGTGGTAAGCCATGGGCAAAAAAACAAAAACAAAACAAAAATTGAAAACGAAAAACTAAATGAAAAGTCAATGCCAACTTTAGCCGGCCACACGCCGACAACGGCGGGCTAGCTGTCGTTGCTGTTGCTGTTTGTTCCTGTTGTTGCAGTAGCCGGCAAATAGTCAGCGGTGCATTGTCTGGAGTAGGCGCGCCGCCACAAAGCTGTTGCGGTGTGAAAATGTATGATGGAAAGCGTACTGTGAGATAAAACTTTAACATTTAACTAAAAAACAAAAAATAAATAAAAATTGTGTTCTCGTATGGGAAAACAGTAATCCATTTGTATTTGTTTGTAAATAATCTAAAACTTCGATTACTATAGTTTAGACTCCATACGTAAACTTTTTTTTTTTTTTAGAAAAATCTAAGCGACTAATTGAGCAGCCGGCGCGTAAAGAAGCTTTTGGTTTCGTTAAAACATGTACAGTATATCTAAGTTATATTAATCCGACATTTTCGGAAATAACTCAAGATTGGGTGTTTCAAAACTTTGTGAACTACATATATTTACCCAATAAATTTTTCTACGGTAGATAGTATAAAGTTTCTTTCGGGCATACTCTCCTTAACTTCTCCAATATTTTTCAGGAATTTGATACAATGAATTTTCGATTTTTTTAATGCCCTTCGAGACATAACTAAGAACCCTTTTGTATTCTGGCCGAAAAATTTACAAAGACTGACTTGGTAAGGGACAAACCGATAGGAAATTTTTATATTTTCCCTATTTTTGTAATCATATCAATCTTCCCAGCTTGAAGCCATTGCTTTTTAATGGAGTATCTTAGGCCACATTTGAAATACAATCAGAGTACCACAAGGAATAGTATCTGCATCGCACAAAAAATAGAGAGATGGCAAAACTCGATAAATGTCAAGATATATCCTAACCCCTTTTTAATGTCGAATTCGAATCTGCTCTTCACCGACAATTTGGAAAATTTACTGATAGATATTATATCGGGAAAAGCTTCTCTTATGAATTCTTCGAAATTAACCTCAACTCCTATCGATCTAAAACCATAGTTGTCTTCTTGTTTTAGTCTCCAAGCTTCTGTAGGTCATACCAAATCCGATAGTCGATAGGCGAAAATCAATCAAAGCATAATTAGTAAAAGTACTTCGCGAGTGTAGCATAAATTTCGCATCTTTTTAAAAGGTAAACCAAACCTTCAACTTAAGTCTTCTGTTATAATACTCTTTTTATGAAAAACATATCTTTTTCGGAATAATCCAATTGTATTATTATATTTTGTGAGATCTGAGGTTTTATAACTCCGCTGTTAATATTTAAAATATATAGGATTACTTTTTGGAATACTAAATTAGGAATTTTTGGAATTCCTCTAAATTAAGAACCAATTTTGACGCGAAAGGATCTGGTATTGAACTCATAAATATAGAGCAATGGGTTCTACAGACTATAAATTTGTCACTCAAACTTCTTTATTTCGAAATGCACCCTAACTTGAACTCTTCAGTTGGCAATAGAAGTCCAATTTCATACAAATTACCTTTCATAAATCGAAGTTCTCTTCCTCGAAGTTTGTTTTGTGGATTATGGTGATTCAAGTTAGAAAAATTCAACAGTATATGAATTTAAAAACAATAGAAACAATAATCATCTCATATTCAGCTTTGGAAGTACTGAAGTGATATATCTTTACGTCTTCAAAGATCTTGGTTTTCCTTAAAAAAAACTTCCTATTTCCCCTGTTCAACTCATTCTAAACTCTCGCACAAATCTGTTAAACTTGTTTCTATTTAATTTTCATGACTGATGACACTCAGCACTTCAGTATTTTAATTTGATTGACACACGCACTCAACTGCAACAGCTTTGCATAGTTCGGAAATATATGTATCTCTGCATTCGAGTACTAAAACCGAGAGGAATGCTGCACTCAATACAGTTTAAGATAATGACGAAAAGTGGGCGAGTGTGCCGATAAGCGCCGATGACACTTTTATAGACCAATCAAACGTGCTGACGATTGTGCAAGTCGGAGATTTAACAAAAAACAACAAAATTTAAAGGCGACATTAAGCTGGGATAAGCGTCTTCGCTACGGACACATGCCAGCAAATGCGCTTAAAAACAAATAAATAAAAAGAAATTCATTAGAAAAGGTTGAATAGACAAGATTAGTGATTAGAGAGGTTGCTGGAATCAGTAGAAGTATTTAGAACATCAGGATGAATGATGAATGCCAAAGCAACGGAATGAATACTTTTATATGAATGCACTTTAGTAATGGTGTAAAGGTCTTGCTGGCAATAAAAATAATGAAATAACAATTTTAAAACTTTTATTTCATTGCTTTAAAAATACTGATAAACTCAGGCTATACGTTGAACTAAGGTCAGTAGGGTATATTGATTGGGTTTTATGACTCAGCTACAAGCGAGTATTTTTTTAAAGCACCATTTAACTATAAAGTAATCAACGAATTTTATTGCTTCATTTAACTTCAACAACAACAAAAAAACAATTTCATTTTGCTATAAGCTAATGAAGTAATTAAATGGTGACAATGGTTTAAATTGTGACACGCATACCCCTCCGCCAGCCACCAATCCAACCAATCCATTTGCTTGTGAAAACATTTAAATCGCGTGAATATTTATTTTATTAGTCAGCAGCAATTGCTACCCTCGCTGTAACCAAAAATTATTTTATAAAATTCAATTGGTTTGAGAACTGCTGGTGTCACTGCAAGCGCAACCCTTAAGGATACTTAGTTGACAAAGGACTGGAAAATGGCAGTGGTAAACACTTGACAAAAGAAATTATTATTGTTATATTTACGCGGGTAATAAAAATGGATTTGTCGCACATAAAATCGCATATAAATATATTAATGTCTTTAAGTACATATCCTACATATATTTTATTATTCAGTGGAGTCACATGCAATGTCCGTGATATCAAATAAATTTTTATGACCGCATATGAGATTGCTCAAGAGCTTTTCCTGCTACAAATACAATGACAACTAACAGGATTATAACAGTAATATGTATATAGCAATTTTGGATGTGTGTTTTCGTTGCCTTTTTTTTGTTATTTTTGGGGCGACTGAGTTTGCCAAGCATGGTAGGAGAGGCGCCCGTCTAGACGAGGAACATAACAACTATGTAGCAAATTGTTCGGAAATATTGCTGAAAAAAGAGAAAAGTCGCAAAGCAGTCAAATGTGTTATACCCAACGGTAAATTACTTTAATGCGGTATTTAGTATAAATTCACAAAAATATTTAAAAAATCAATTCAGAAATATTTTTTTTTATGATTTGAAAGTGCTTTAGACGTGTTTAATATTTTTTTTTTTACTGTAACAACTAGTTTCCATACCAGGAACTTGATTTTCCAGAGAACAGGAGAAAACAAAATTTTTCAAAGTATAGCATACATTTAGGAGCCAAGTATACTGAAATCTAGAAATTCTGGGCAAATGAATAAATATATTAGTTCATAGGAAGTTCCAATCATGAATCATATCATATGAAAATGGTAAAAAGCAATAGCTTTGCCTTGCTGACAAAAAATTTCTCAAAAATCATGCGATAATTTCTATCAATAGACATTTTGGCGAAGTGATCTGTGGGAAAATATCTGGTTTTCATGCTTGATTCAAATTTTAGGAAACATAAAATTATTTCACGAAGCGCAAAGTTTCGATCAGATCATATTTGGTTTGGTTTATTACCTTCTACATAATGTATTATCCTCATATTAATCAAGAATTGATATTTGACCATCATAAAATATGAGAGAGAGAGAGAGATTGAATGATTTTATTTTGAAAATTAAACCTTTTCAGTTCAGATTTTAAATATTTAACCGCAGCTTTTTGAAGTCCTTGAATAAACGTCTCAAGATCAAAAAATAAGAAGCGGAAAAACTTACTGTGATATAAAGAAAACTATATACATATTTATTATGTAAATGATTTTAAAAATGTCTAAAACATTCCTAAAGAATTATTATTTCAATTAATAAAATTCTAAAAATTTAACAAAAAAATTCCTTAAAAATAAATTAAAAATTGTTTCTAAAATTACTCAAACTTGACTTTTCGAAATTAATTCCAATTGTCCAAATATTTTTTTATAATAAAAGAAAAAATCCTAACTAAAGTTAGATCAAACAGAAAAACCATACTAGGCCACCAATTGGTGCGTTGGGTATAACAACTAGAAACACTCATAGAAATGAAAATGTATGAAAAATGGTAAAAGTTACAGTGGCAGGACACTTGGCGCGACGAGTACTTGAAATTCCGAGCAACAACAGCAAATGGCGTATTGAAATGCTATTGTTGGCAAAAATATTGCCACAAAAAAATCTGAAATTGCAGAATTTCATGAATGAGCCACAGCTTCTGTCGGCAGCACCTACACAAACGGACAATGTTAAAATGAGTAAGAGCCAATATTTTGTTTATAGATGAGTCATAGGTAAATTTTAAAGTTGAAAGTGCTATGCGAATAGCAATTTATCTATAAAAGTGCTTTCCATAGAAAATGTCTGAGTTTTCTGTGAATTTAATGGCAAAACAAACGAAAAACGTTGATCGAAAACAATGAGTACGTGTGCTATCACTTCCTTATAAATTTTATATGGAACATGTAGAAATGTATTCGAATGTTTTTGACTCAGATTTCCGCTTGACGGTGTGATGAGTAAAAGTTTGCGCAATGAATCAGTTTGTATCTCTTTGGAGCAATCAACTTTTTTGTTTACCAACAACTGGCTATAAACAAGTGAAGAGCTGGGGAATAAAGCAACAACAGTAAAATAAACACTCACAGCTGACGGCTGTTAAGCAAACATTGTTGATCTTCAACGCATAAAATGTTAAATTACAACGTTGTAGAACAGGTTGCTTGCTCCACAGCAGGCAGATGAATGATGAAGATTTTTCTGTAGAATGAGCAGAGTGAATATAAATGTATGTTTACTGTAAGTACATATGTACAACTGTCAGCTCTATAAAACTGGTTGATTCTTCACTTTTATTTTTAAAAATATTTTCAACCGGTTTGCTTCAAAAATATTATAAAAAATTAAAAAAAATAAAAATAATTAAAAAACAAAGTTCATCACTTTGAAAACGCCCACATTTTGGAACTAGTTAGCCTCTGCAAATTATGGCATTATCATGTTTATTTAAGTATTAAAACAATCTGATGTTAATAAGAACAAATGAGCAATCGAATGCAATAAATTATCTCCAGAGATTTTTTAAAACAATTTTTTGATTGTTTTTTTTTTTAATCTCAACCAGTTTTTGCAAATTTATTGCCACAGCGTGTGTTAAGTGAATTTAATTATCTGAAATTAAGTCAGTATCCCATGTGGTATGAAATTTGAAGCTGTTCGGCTGCAATGTTGACTGTATACTGCTTAAGTGCGCTGAGTCAGTTAAAGTGTTTTCAAGCGTTCCAATGTATTCGATGAGCCATATTTGGTTCTGACGGCAGGATACTTGAAGTTAATCATAGAACTTAATTTTTGATCTGTTTGATGTGGCCACTTGAGTTAAATGCTTGAGTAATTTCAACGAAATCAGTTGAACGTTATATAAAAACAACTGATTCATTAAGAATTTTCAAGTGTTTTATTTTCGTAATCCATGACGAATATTTTTAAAACTAATAATGTTTTACATTTGCTTCTAATATTTAGGAGATATTGGAAGTATGAATCCCATGGTGGATTTGGTACTAAACATAATTTTTGAAGATTAGCATTTAATATGAAGTGATTGAGTTCATTTTGAGATTTTGATATATTATCTAGCGATTTTACAAAAATAATGCCAGTTTTGATCCAATTTTGGTACCAGATAATATCTGATCTATGCCAAATGACACTTAACCTAAGAAAAAGTCAGAGATTTGATCCCACGACCAAAGTGAGTCTTATGCTAGATGTAGATTGATTTCAAAACAGATCTAATCCCATGGTGAATTTGGAACTAGTCATCATTTTTAAAGATTACCATTTAATATAAAATAATTTGGTATATTTATGAAAGAAGGTAGAGTTTTGACAAACATAGTGATAGATTTAACAGATTTTTGGTACTAGATAATACCTGTCCTCTTACCAAATGACACTTAACCTAAGATAAGAGTCAGAGATTTGGTCCCCACGGCCAAAATCAGTTTTGTAATAGTTGTACACCGAATTCAAAACTCTTCCAAAGACAGTCGGGTCTACGTAACCGGAAAACCCGAAAATTTTATGCAGTATTCGTCGAAACTTATTTGGGGAATGTTTTCTTACAGCAACAACTATCGATTCCATAACTTTTTTTGTGAAATATCTCACACAAATATCAATAGTTTCATTTTAGTTATCTCAGTTAGTTGTTAAGACACACTTAAATTAGATTTTTAGCATGGATCCATTTGGCTCGTCTATTTTAGTTAGCAAGTAGACTATGTACATACGAGAAGACCTATGCATTTCTAAACTTGATTTAAGTACGCGATAAATCCGATCTTTAATATATTTAAAACTGTATGACACATTTTTAAGACCATATGCCAAAATTATTCCTGTTCACAACAACAACTACCCCGACATAAGATTGTAAAGACACCTGTATAAATTAATAAATTAGTCACTTTCAGTTTTCATTAATTTTCTTCAAAATAAACGTGAGGCATAAACAAATATCCATAAAATTTCATATCAAACCGGAAATAAATTTCACTTTAGAAAAGCAGACATGCCATACTACGTCAATGTCTACGTCGGTTATGCCCAACACATATGCATATTTACATTTAAATAAGTAAATATGTATGTTAAAAAGCATATCTGTACACTTTCAGCTCTGCAGAAGTGTTTGTGTACCCACATGGGCGCCAGCTGTCTGCCAAAAGTTTGGGGCGCGTGTCATATCCGATATGAATGTGTGGCCTATGAATGTGAGTGTTTATAGATTTACTTATCGCTCGCTTAAAACCGCTCCCCACTACTCACACACCGCCAGAGATTACAACCAAAGGAACAAGTCAGATGAGTAATATAACATTTGACATTTGGCTGGTAGAGCGGTGCAGTCGTGTCAGAATAAATTTCCTATGAAACTTTCATTGTTTTCAGAAGACAAATGAATACGCACATGAATATTCACAAGTACTCGTAAATACTTGTGGTTATGTCAATATGTGCATGCACAATTTGTAGGCGTTGACATGCCGTCAAAGTGCTTGATGAGCAATTTTTCATTCACACTTTTTTTTGGGGAAAACAGTAGTCAGGATGAGTTTCTTTAGTAAATTACTTTCACTTCTCACTCACTCAGTTTACACACGTTCTCTGGAGATTTATATATTTTCTTCAACTTTTCCTAATTTATTTTCGCCCAATGCCTTGCATTACAATTTTCTTCCGCCTCTCTTTGCCACTTAATTGGTATTCTCCCAAATTGCGCCTCATAAATTTAATAACATCACGCATGCGTGTATATTTGTTTGCCTTATCATTGGCTTAGAACCGCCCTTTGATCATTTATCTTATCAATTTATGCTTTCAATAAAAATTAAACCCTTTTTGGTTCTCACTTCCCTTTACTTTTTTTTTATTTTTTTTTTTGGTTTTAATGGGAAGAAGTGTCTACTGCTGCTGCTTTTAATGAGCATGTGCCAGTGGAAGGGTTCCTCAGTATTTATCAATAGATAGCCGGAAGTGCGCCTTACATTGACTGTCTGCTTTTGAATTATTACTCAAGTATTTAATTTGTGTGCTTTTCAACACTTATCATTCCCTCTCATTCATTTATGCGATTCGCCACGATTTAATGCATTTATGTTTCGAAGAAATTATAAGTAGCTAATAAAACATCTGATAAGACACCCTACCATTTCTTACATTGCAGAAGTATCTTTTGAATTTGGTATAGAAGTGGTGAAAGTACCTTAATCTTTAAGTTTGCAATTGAAATAACCCTTTCAATTATAGGTAAGATGCAATGTTTTTAGACTCGCGGAGGGCTATAGTTAGGTTAGGTTTGTAGGCAGATCTCTGCAAATACAGAAGATCTCACTTAGTCAGTTTTGAGCTGTCCTTGGGGAGCTAAGAGAGAGTGTTCTGACAAGAAAAAATATGGTCTTAAAACCTATCTGCTATTGAGATGTGATTTTAGTGTAATATACATAGCTCCAATTTTCTAAAGCGTTGTGAAAACACCTCGACTCTATCTTCTTGGCTGCGCAACTTTCACTAGGTTGTGGTTGAACCATCTTGGATGTCATATCTTCAGTCAACCGATTAAACTCAATAGATTTGTGGTAACCTCGAAGTGTTTTGAGTGTTTTGTCATTATAAGATAGTATCTAGATCCATACTCCGAAGTTCCTAGCATCACAGAACATCCGGATCACCGGGATCGCCGTGATCTCCGTCACGGGAGACCTATCAATAACTAATTTTTGGAATAACCGTGAGACCCAATCCTCAATTTCCGAGTGTAACCCAAAATAACATTTCCTTTTAAGCAAAATGGATGTGATTTTTTCGACCAATTTACTAAATTCGAAATTTTTCTGAATTTAAACAAAAATCGGTTAAAATTCTCAAAACTAACAGTGAATATAAGTATATTTCACAACGAATATCATACCTAATACCAGACGTAAGGCACATCAAATGTAGTAAATTAATTAAATTATTCAGTTATTTTCTCAATTACTTGCCGCATGCTCAATGGCAATAAATTGCAACCGAGCACTTTTACTGCGCCAGAAACATATTCAAAATAAATGAAAACTCACCAAAAAAGGGAAAATCTATTAATTTTTCAAGTTAATTAAAATTATTCGAAAAAAAGATTTCACTCAAAAGGCATAGCTTAACGATTTCATGATATTCAGTTAATTTTTCAACAAAAATTTGGAATTGGAAAAAAAAACGCCGAATATTTATAAATTTCGAAAGCCTTAAGCGCATGGCTACACTTGCAGCCGCGTGCATTGGTCAGCGCTCACTCTGATGTGGTATGCCCATATGTAGTGCGCCACTGATCATGTTAGAAATACTGCAGCTTGCCACGATCGCGTGCGTACTAAAATAGTTTTTTTTGTTGTTGTTATTGTTTTTGTTTTTATTTGTTTGATGTCATGTAACCCAAATGTGAAGTAGGCGTTAATTGACAACATAAGGGCCAAGTGCTAGTCAACGCATAGCGTTCGTCTAGCGCCTAAAGACAGCAGCCGCCGCCGACACAGTGGAAAATGTGTCAAAGTAGAGGGAATATAGTATAGTATGGTATAGTGAATCATTTATATAGTACTATTGCTAGTCTATCAAAGAGATTTACTGCTATTACTTAAGCATAAATATAACTTTAAACTGCTTAACTACATGCTAATGCTTGCTTTTATGACTTTCAAATGGGAATGTCTGTTAATCTGCTTGAGGCTTGAAAGTAAGCCCTTCAGCGAAACTGACAAACTGACCCACCTCGACAACAACTGCAGTAAAGCCGTTATGAATGAATGAATGAGTAGTAGAGAAAAAGAGAATTATGATTTAGGTTCTTTTATATACTACTAAGGTCTATAATTATTAAAAAACATCTCATTGCTATGGCATTCCTAACCGCTGTCGCAGTTTGGTCATTTTCTCCTAATCTTGTTGTGTGATTGGGTTGATGTCTTCTTTCATCTTCTGCTGCTTCTTGTATCCATGCGGGAAAAACTTCATCGTTCTCAATCTTTAGAAAATTATGCAAAATGCAACATGCTCTAATTATAATATTAACATTTTTAGGAGCAACTTGCAAGCCTCTTCCAACTTTACGGAAGCGCGCTTTAAGTTGACCAAAGGCATTTTCGATCACTCGGCGACATTTGGACAGTCGATAATTAAAGTGCTTTTCAACAGGCGATTGATTAACCCCACATGGATATGGTTTCATCATATGATGTGATAAACGAAAAGCTGAGTCGCCAATAAGAAGCACAGGTACATTGATGCCTTCAATTATTTCGCTATTTTCCTTAAAAATACGAGCGTGTTCATGAAATTTCTTAAGTGAACTCCTCTCAAATATGTACGAGTCATTATTTCTCCCAGTGGATCCTATGTTTATGTACGTGAACTTTGATCTGCAAGTTATAAGAAATGTAAACACATGTGTATGAGAATCAATACAGTCATAAATTTACCTCTGATCACAGCTTGCCAACAAAATGACTGAATACCAGCCTTTATAATTGTAATAGTCTATGGCTTCCACTTTTTTGGGTTGCACTTCGATGTGGCAGCCATCAACAGCACCAAAGCATTGTGGGAACCCCATCAGTTTGAAACCTTCTACAATTCTTCTTAATTCTTGCGGATGTGGGGGGTATGCATTAATGCAATCCGAAAGAGTACCACATACTTCATGACAAAAATCGATCACAATTTCTCCAACTGTGCTGCGCCCAACGCCAAACAAACTAGCAACAGTCCTATATTCCGCTGCCGAACCCAAAGAAAAGAGTGCTATAGCTACTCTTTTTTCAAGTGAGATACAGCGCCTCATGTTGCTATCCATTTTTCCAATACTCTTTACCTTTTCGCACACTTTTTTGAATGCCCTTCTATCTAGCCGAAAATTTTCTTTGAACCTTGAGTCATCCATGGTTGGGACATCGTGCTCCCAAAATATACCACCTCGATCCTTAAAATATGCAATTTTTGATTTCAATCCCAAATTGAAATAACTATTTACTTACGAATTTCCAAATATGTCGATGGTGCTCCTGAGCGAATACAAGTCCAGCATGTATGATTTCGTTAAAATCCACTATTGCTTTTAATTGCACTTCATTATCTTGTAATGTATTTAATAACAATTTAATTCTTTCATTAAATTTCTTTTTGTTTTCCAAAAATACCAAAATTGCCATTAATAACTCTTTTTTATCCATTTTTATTTCACGTTTGTAATAAATAAACAAATTTCTCAATCAGCTGTATAAATGCACAAAATTTGTCGTCTGTCACTATAAAATTTCAATGCGCATTATCATTTCTTAATGCCAATTAATTTTGTTCGTCTGTCTAGGCTATAACACGGAATAGCATCTCCTGTTAAACAAATTGGGTGTGATTTTTCAAACCTTTTAGTCAATTCGAAATTTTTCCGAGGCGTAAAAATTCTTGAAACTAACAGTAAATATCGTATTATATGTATATTTCACAATAAATATCACGCCTAATACCAGACGTAAGGCACATCAAATGTAGTAAATTAATTAAATTATTCAGCTATTTTCTCAATTACTTGCCGCATGCTCAATGGCAATAAATTGCAACCGAGCACTTTTACTGTGCCAGAAAGATATTCAAAATATATGAAAACTCAACAAAAAAGGGAAAATCTATTAATTTTTCAAGTTAATTAAAATTATTCGAAAAAAAGTTTTCACTCGAAAGGCATAGCTTCATAGTATTCAGTTAATTTTCCAACAAAAATTTGGAGTTGAAAAAAAAACGCCGAATATTCATAAATTTCGAAAGCCGCTGTGTATGGATGGTTACACTTGCTACCGCGTGCATTGGTCAGCGCTCACTCTGATGTGGTATGCCCATATGTTGTGCGCCACTGATCATGTTAGAAATACTGCAGCTTGCCACGATCGCGTGCGTACTAAAATAGTTTTTTCTTACTTATTTTGTTGTTGTTATTGTTTTTTTATTTGTTTGATGTCATGTAACCCAAATGTGAAGTAGGCGTTAATTGACAACATAAGTGCCAAGTGCTAGTCAACGCATAGCGTTCGTCTAGCGCCTAAAGACAGCAGCCGCCGCCGACACAGTGGAAAATGTGTCAAAGTAGAGGGAATATAGTATAGTATGGTATAGTGAATCATTTATATAGTACTATTGCTAGTCTATCAAAGAGATTTACTGCTATTACTTAAGCATAAATATAACTTTAAACTGCTTAACTACATGCTAATGCTTGCTTTTATGACTTTCAAATGGGAATGTCTGTTAATCTGCTTGAGGCTTGAAAGTAAGCCCTTCAGCGAAACTGACAAACTGACCCACCTCGACAACAACTGCAGTAAAGCCGTTATGAATGAATGAATGAGTAGTAGAGAAAAAGAGAATTATGATTTAGGTTCTTTTATATACTACTAAGGTCTATAATTATTAAAAAACACTAATAATATATAGAGGCAAGTGCCCATATGATACATACATATGTACATTCTTGCAAGTTTATATGTTTTCATATATGTGTGCTCCCCAGCAGCGTATTTGCATTTAAATATCTTCACTTTGTATATTTTAAAATTATTATAACTTGTCGTGTTCTTTAAATTTATGTTCTTCTTACAGTAAGGCTATAAAGTATTCGAACACTTGAAATAGTTTTATACAAATATTTTTACCAAAATGTCATTTTTTTACATAAAACTAAATAATATTAATATTTATAAATAATAAAAAATTTATAAAAAATTAAAAAAATTAAGAAGGGCAATTTAATTAATTTCGGTGTTCTAGTTTGACATTATGTGACCAAATTTTCTATATCTTCACTATAATTTATAACTTTCTGAAATTACGACGATGTGTATTCTGACATTACTGTGACCTCAAATAGACCAAATTTCCAGAATGAAGATCTTTGGATCATCTCTAAATATTGTGAAAGGGTCTCTAAATATCTCAAGGATCCTTAGATCAACTCTAAATAATGGAAAGGGTTTGTAGATATCTCAAGGATCCTTGGATCATTTCTAAATATTAGAAAGAATCTCTAAATGTATCGCAAGAATGCTTGGATCATCTCTACATATTGGAAAGGGTCTCTAAATAACTCAATGATCCTTGGATCATCTCTATATATGTATTTGAAAGGGTCTCTAAATATCTCAAGTATCCAAATCTCATCTCCAAATATTGGAAAGCGTCTCTAAATATCTCAAGGATCCTTGGATAATTTCTAAATATTGGAAAGGGACTCTTAACAACTCTAGGACCCTTGGATCATCTCTAAATATTGGAAAGGGTCTCTAAATAGCTCAATGATCATTGGATTATCTTCAAACTCTGGAAAGAGACTCTAAATATTCCAATAATTTGTTTTAATCAGAATCTCGTAAAGATACTGCACCTAACTCTTAGAAACAAATTAAATTAGTTTGACTGTAGATATACATACCTGATGTATATTATTGAGAACCTTATATTATTATGAAGTTGACATGTTTTTGATATAAAACTACATTCTATACTTTCTTAAAAATTTTTTTTAATTTTTATTAATTTTTGTTTTTTAATTTTTACTAAAAACATATAAAAAAGGAACCGACCGCATACTACACATATCCACTGTATACTCATAAGCACCCCTTTGAGAGAAGTGCGAAGTGTTTTATGTTCATTTCGTATATTCTTCAAGAATGTAGCATAAATACTACTTTGCATATATATTTACACGCAACTACAAACATATATACATATATTCACTCTTCATTATAACACAGGTAAGCCGATGCTTGGCAACAACCTGTTGTGTAGACTAACTACGTGTAGCTTAGACAATAATATTCTAGCACTTCCTTTTTCTTTTCTTTTATATTTTACTTTTGTCATGTTTCACCTGAAATACAAATTATGCACGCATACCATTACATATACATTTACATATATTCACAAGTGATTTATGGCTGTGTATAAGTGGAAACAAGTGAAGTTCAAGCGCAGCATTAGAAAAGGTCAGGTACGGAGTTCCATGCAATTTTATACAGGGTGCGTATAAGCGCATTCGAAAAGTGAAATATTATATATTGTATTAAATATGTATAATTATTTTATTTCTGTGATATTTCAGTAACTCCCCAAATTACGTAATTTTTGTCGCATTAGCAACAATTAGTTCCGCAAACAAATCGTCAATTAAACAGCATGACAAATTTGTGATTAAGCACCGGTTTGTTATCAAATTTTGATAAATCGCTTATCGTCGGTTCTAATTTTAACAATACATATCACACACTCGTTTAAATATATGTATTTAACCATGAGTTTTGCTACCATAAATTTTACTTAGTACAAATATTATTTTTTATAGAAGTCTGTATGAATCATGACTAAATTCTCTTTATATCGGCAATGCTTTCAGATTTTGTAAGAGAACTTCTTCTCTGATTCTAAGCATCCTTAAAAGTAAAGGAATTTGAATTTACGGTTTTAGGTCACTTTAAGCCACTGACTGCGTTTGTAAGGAATATTCCGAAGTTTTGTTCTTAAGGCCTTCAAACGATCGCTGTGGAAGAAGTGCTCTCTTTTGAACTCCCTCCTACACAGAAGTTCCCTTCTATACACTACATATAATTTAGTTAGATTATGAAACAACTTATTTCTTACTGCTACATAAAATATGATCCGTCGTCTTCACTTCGAAACTTTATTGGCAGTAAAAGATGCGAAAAAGATATAAAAAGAACTTGAAATTCTAGAAAACACAGAGTAAAGTTGAAAAATTAAATAAATAGATGAATTATTTTAAAAGTAGGAAGGAAATCTGGAGGTCAGACTATGCAGAACTCATTTACATGAAATATGAAGAGCCTGAATATAGCATCGAAGGAGTCAGAAATAACATACCGTTAGAAAAAGTATGTATGGTGTCGAAGTAAATATTTCTACCGATCTTTAAGAGAAAGCTCCCATTTTAATCGCAATAAAATTAAAAATCGGTGATGGAAAATATGGCATTTATATCTAATTATCCATCCTTCATATAGATATATAGAGGAATACCATCAGAAATTTTTAACCATTATGCGTTGAAGCCATCTTTCTTGGACTCATTGCTGTACTTAAGTATAGTCTCATTATCAACATTTTGGTCTCGCATAAATTTTTGTCTGTAATTGTTATAACATTTTAAGATCATTTGACCTTTTGACCTTATAGGTTTATAGAAAAAACTATCTATCTAGGCCTTATTGCTGCACTTAAGTATAAGTACATTCTTTTTGCCAACTTTTTAGACGTTCTTAAATTTGTATACTCTCGCAACAAAAGTTGCTAAAGAGAGTATTATAGTTTTGTTCACATAATTTATTTGTAACACCCAAAACTAAACGAGCTAGATATAGTTCAAATCCGAATGTCTGTCTGTCCGTCCCTCCGTCCGTCTGTGCAAGCTGTAACTTGAGTAAAAATTAAGATATCTTGATGAAACTTGGCACACTTATTCCTTGGCACCATAGGAAGGTTGCTTTCGGAAATGAGCAAAATCGGACCACTGCCACGCCTACAAAATAGCGAAAACCGAAAACACATAAAGTGCCATAACTAAGCTATGGAAATAAAATTTGGTATAAAGGATCGCACTATGAAGGGGCATATTTGGATGTAATTTTTTTGGGGAAGTGGGCGTGGCCCCGCCCCCTACTAAGTTTTTTGTACATATCTCGCAAACCAATAGAGCTATATAAACCAAACTTTCTGCAGTCGTTTTTTTTAGCCACTTCTAATACAGTTAAAAAATGAAGGAAATCGGATCGGGCGTGGTTATGATCCTCCCATACAAAAGTTAGGTTGAAAATTACTAAAAGTGGGTTAACTCACTAACGAAAAACGTCAGAAACACTAAATTTCACATAAGAAATGGCAGATGAAAGCTGCACTCAGATTTTTTTACAAAATGGAAAATGGGCGTGGCGTCGCCCACTTATGGGTCAAAAACTCATATCTCAGGAACTACTCGACCGATTTCAATGAAACTTGGTTTGTAATAGTGTCCTTACATCCCAATGATATGTTGTGAAAATAGGCCAAAGCGCTTCACAATCACGCCTACTTCCTATATACCAGAACTATGAAGACGATCTGAATCGTTAACTTTATAATATATAAAGTAAGCGCTAGTGAAGATATCGGTGCAGAACTTTGCATAAATACTATGTTAATAGTGTGGCAGCCCCATTCTAAAAATCGCCAAAATCGGACCATAGGTTTTCAAGGCCTCATATACCGAACATGAGGACCTCGGTGCTTCTAATAATATAATATTAGGGTTTCCAACTTTCAATGGACTTTATACAATATATATGACGAATATGTGGGTCAAATTGTGTATTACATATATAATATAAATAAAGTTAAATAAATAAATTGCGAGAGTATAAAATGTTCGGTTACACCCGAACTTAGCTCTTCCTTACTTGTTTTCAGTCACTTTTATAGCGTTTCGGAGATATCTGACCTTTTGACCTTTGATTGATTTATAGAAAAAAATAAATTTAAAGAAATTTGCTAAATCTTTTATATTAAGCGCATTTTTCTTTATTAAACACTTGAATCAAACTCGAATGGTGCATATAAACTCCAGCTGTGCAAAACTGTAATCACCCAACAATACTAATTATGTCTAAAACTTAACCATAAACAGCTACTTGCACATTTTATACCCCGACTACAACAGAAATTCATTAATAATATCTATTATTATATTACAAATTATTGTTTTCCCTAATGGAAAACTGTTAACTGTTAAATATTTACATTAGCGGCATTATACGATTTCATTTAAAGAGGGTCCGTGTCAGATGTCAGCATGTACAAATCGTTGCTGGTTTCAAATCGATAGCTCATAATACACTGTGAGACAGTGTAATTTTTCACAACTCGCAACACAAGAATTTCCGTTCCTTACGCACACAATGGGGGCGCGGGCAGACATAATTTTTGGTACAAAAATCGAGAAAGTCTCATTAGTGAGCGCATGAGTGCCGCGCTGCAAATGTTAAATGAGTTGTGACATTGAAAAATGTCAAATGAAATGGAAAAGTTAAGGAATGACAAATGTTGCAACACTTTCGAATTGACAGCAAATGACGATGTGAGCGGTGCACGAACAACGAGAAAGAATGAAGCATGAAAGTGAAAAAATAAAATTAAATAAAAAATGGTGAAAAGGGAAAATATGAAATAAATAATCGCCGCTGTGGGACTTTTTTGGAATTTAAAATACAATTTTCGTTGGACCAGCCAAAATTTTTGAACAGACAAGAAACAAATGAGTGTGGCGCGACGGCGAGCGATGTTAAGTGTTGTTTATGCCGCAATACTTTTGTTTTTATTTTCTTTCATATGCACTGCCTCGTAAATTTGTATTACGTGGTAGCGCCGCCACTCGTGCTGCCGCTGCACACTGCGGTCAGGACGAAGGTACTCGTATCACCTTAATCTTGCTATTCTTCTTGCTGCTGTCTCCACGGCTTATCGTTAAGCGACAATCTGACAGGTATAATCTTGACATCCTGTCGATAGCTTCATCAACGTCAACAGTGCGTTTGAAAAGTGCGCAAACCGATTCGTTATGTGTAATTTATTACCTGTTGGCGACGCAAAACGATTGATTTTATGAGTTTGGAAAAAATTCTTTTCACCGAAAAAGGTAGAAAAAATAGCTATAAAAATATTAAAGTAACTTAGTAGAGGCCACTTGTAAAAATTTCTATAATCACTTGCGGCAATCAGCCAGTCAATCAGTCATTCTCCCGAGTTAGCCTGCAGCTGATTCATACAGCACAATTGGTAAAACAATACCTTCAAATAGAAAAAAAAAAAATCATAACGGCACGTTTTCGTTGCACGTGTCTGCGGCCGACTTCCTTTTCTTTTATAAAAAAAAATGATTTTTATTTAAAATTCTGCCATTTCTTCAACTTTTCAACAAAAGCTACCGAAGGCAATGAAATGCACGTGATTTTTGTGCACGTTTTCTTTTCTTTTTTTTGTATTCCTTAATTAAAGATTTTTCCCGCTCTGTTTTTAGAACGAGCGCCAGCATTAAGGGTTAATTTGCTCTACATTCATGCGTGCTCGGAATACTTCATTACGTGTTCTGTCCGATTTAGTTCAATGTGCCTACCGCTGCAGCTCGAAGTTGCATGCAACAAATGCGTACAATTGCGTTGTTGTTGTGTTCTTTGTTGTTGTTTTGTTTTTTGTGTGCCCCCTTTCTTTTGTTCGTTGTCGTTCTCATTGCAGGTGCCCTGATTTTTATGTCTCGTTAATGTTGTGTATTAACTTTAAGACGCCTGCATTTTTTGGTCGGTATTTATTTTATGTGATTTTTTATTGTTTGTTTGTTGTCTACATCTTTCTTGAGACATCTACTTAGATCGTTGTTGCTTTTATAGCGCATATTTTTCAGTTAAACCCCATCGCTTGTTTTTTTTTCAAATTTAATTCCCTGCTGTCACTTCTCGACGAGTTCTCATAGTAGCACACAAATTGTGTCAATTCTCACTTTTCCTGGAATAAGTGGTCATAACTTTTGTCTTGTTCTCAATACGTAAAATTCTTTCAAATTTCTTGATGTCTGTTTTGTATTTATTTTAATTGTTTGTAATGTTTTGTAACCCTTGTGACACTTTCTATATTCTCCCAAGATAGTATTTAATGAATTAAGTGACAATAAATATTTTTAAGGGTTAGTTTAATTTATATACTGAATTTCCAAAGGCGTGTAAGCATTATTGAACAAAACTGTATACTTTAATTGAATTCCAGAAGAATATAATTGGGAAAATCTATTGGCCGTAATGTATACTTTCCTAAAGCTGGGAAGGTAAGAATTTTAGTTCGATACTTCATAGAACACCCCTTCAAAACAGTGCTATAAATTTAAAGTAAAAATTTGTCAATGAAAGTTGTCATGATTTTTAAGAATATTATTTTGATAAAAAGTCTTTTAATAGCCAAGATCTCTCATCAACAAATCTTATTAAATTTACAATATACCTAAAGTCTATATCTTAAATTATGTTCTAACAATTCTTTAAAGTTGACGACCGTAGAAAGAAACCATACTTCTTAAAATATTTTCTCTCTTCTCTAAATATATTACTCATAATTTCTTTTCTTTGTTTTACGTAGTTGGTTGAGTAACTCTCTAATCTACCATAAGCTCATCAAGAACAGTATGTGTTTAGGTTAGGTTCTATAACTAATCTTCGAAACAGTGAACACGTTTGTACAATTAAAGTTATAAGAAAACTCCTCAGGTCATAAAGCATTGAGCAAAGTATGATACATTGAAAACTGATTGACCGAAAAATTATTGAGGTTTGGTATTACTCATGTATATGAGCTCAAGTTCTGATGGAACAAAGAGTATTATTGTTAAAGTTCTAGTCGGCTAATGGACCAGAAATCAATTTTTACACATAATTAAAAAAATAATGTATTGAAATATTAATTGAACAATATTTTTCATTTTATGAGTGAGTATTTTAGCAAATGGCAATGCTAATGTAGCATTAAGAAGTTAGTCAGCAAACAAGGTAAATGAAAATAATGTGAAAATTGTATTAAACAGAAAACGTCAGTCAGTTAAAGATCACGTAAAGTAAACATGAATTGTAATAATATAGAGACTTAAACATCAATAAATAAATATTTTGTTTAAATACTATTATTAAATAAAATCGATAATCAATGACTAATAAACGTAAGACAAGCATAGAAGGAGAGAACGTGTTTATCACTCAGAAATATACAAAAAAAAAAATTAAAAAAATGTAAATTAAAAAAAATTCCGTATAACTGACCTTCTACTTTTTGTTTAAAAAAAAAGCACAAAAAAAAACCTAAAACATAAAAATATCAAATATCAAAGAGCACAAGCAGCGTTTACTCATTTATGATTATATCTATTGTACTTTGAGTTCGAAAAAGAAAAAAAAAATAACTTTGAGTTCGATCAACGTTTCGATTGCCACGATCAATTTGAGATGAGATTAATTGCTCAGGGGCAATAAATACAAATGACAAATACCGCTACAGCAATAAAGCTAATAACATTAAGTAAAAACAACAAATCAGCGTGTAATTAATATAAAAAAATATTCTTGCGTCATTTTTTAGCGAAGAACATTTTATAATAATTCTTTTATTATATTTTTTATTTACTTTTTTATGAGTAAATGACGAACCGACGTTTCGCGCATTGCTAATTTTTCTATTGTTTACTCTTTTAATTTGTATATTTATTTTTTCAACCCATTTGGCCAATTTATTATTATTATTATTGTTTTTATATGCCAACAACAATAATATAGCAGCAACAACAACTTGTTTGCAAAATAAAATTATTTACCTATTATGGGGTGTGTAATATTTTATATTGACTACAAGCACCAATCACTGCCAATAATATAATTATATTTTATTTGCATACACATGTGTTATATGTTTGTATATACATTTTTTATCGAATTGTATAGATGAAATTATAAAAGTAGAATAAAAAAACCGCCAACATGCAATGAAACAAGCAACGTTTATGGCATTTTGATGAGCGTGAATGGCGTGTGTACAATTAATGGATGCCTCGTTGAAGGTGAATTACCCGTAACAACAACAACGAACAGTTAATATTAACAGCAAATCAAATGACCAATACACACCGGTAATCACAGCTGATGAATCAGTTAATGATCATGATTAATATGACATTAAAAAAATTGCGGTAAAGCTTGAGATTGAATTGGTGTTTGCAAAGAGTTCTGAGAGGAATTATATTTTGCTTAGAAGATAGATATGAATATTAAAAGAAGTATTAAGATATATATGTATATACAAGGTGTGTTCAAAAAATAACGGGAATTTTCGTTTTTTGTAATTCTTATTCAATACTCTACTTCAAAATAGATCACATGCGATATTATGCACTTCTTCTAATCATTGAAACACTTTTTAAATTCGATTTTTGGGATAACCTTTGGATCTTTCAGATATTTCTCGTATGCTTTAAAACGACGGATCCTTAAGGTTGTCTTTATTTTTGGAAATAGATTATGTAGGCTGGGCCATCATTACAGTTGGATACATAATTGAAATTGGAAATTTTTAAATTCCCGTTATTTTTTGTACACACCTCGTATATGTGTATGATCAATAGATGAGGCTAGACTCGAGAATCATTCATACATCGTGACTAATCTCAATACATCAAAAACTACCAATAGCTTCCAATATAATTTAGATATCACCCGAATGGTATTTACGGATTTTTGACAGATTTTCTTAGTTTTGTGGAATTTGATTTATTTATGAGAAACAGTAAATTTTGTTAACGGTGTATCGGTTTTACACACCGGAAGTGCATTGTAAGATTTGAACGAATATATTTTTATTGTATTTTTTAATAGCTTTCTTGCAGTTTTATTGCACTATTATCGATTACATACATGTAATTCTAAATAATTTAGCGAACACTATATCAAGATATATACATATACATATATATATCTGTATTTCACTAATATAATAACTATAACGACAGTTATTGATAAGAAGAATGAAGGGCTTTCCCAGAACGTATTTTACATTATCTTTATTATACCGCTTCTAGGAACCTTGAATGAGCACTATCAACTAGTCACAATATCGAAGTAATCAGAAGTACATAAATAATATAGGTGCGATTTACTGATAGTTCCAGTTTGCGTGTATTGATCTAGCAGTCGAGCGATCAATTCTTCAACCTTGCTATTGATCGTTATACAAGCCTTCATAGAGCAAGTTAATTTTACGAAATTAAAGAAAATTCATAAATATTTGGTAATGTCATAAATGTTTTGGCTAAAACTTACAAAATTCAATACTAAAAACAACAACGATAGGGCACTCATAAATTTTACAAACCACCAAGTTCATGTTGCGCATAAATCGAAGTGGCACAACAAGTAATAATCATAAAATACAAATACAGACAAACATACAAAAACAATTACAAAACAACAACTATAAGTAGCCGCTGTTGTCCATCAGCAGCATAATTTAGCAATTAATAAATTAAGAACAAAAGTTTACAGCCACGCCAAAAAAAAAATTGTAAAATATGCACAACAAGAATAGCAAAAATAACAACAACATAAAATGTTTGTAAAATGTAAATATATATGTTTGCATGGCATAAACTGACTGAAAATCCATGCCGCGAATGGGCAAAGTAATGACATCATTGCGCTGAGCTGCGTGGATTACCACGCCATTTGATATAATTGTTTTCCACATTTTTAAGCATTATGGCATATGTTCAAGTAAGTAAGTCAGAATACATAGCACAGATAGCATACATAGCATACATAGCAACAACAAACAAACATAGACACAAAAGATAAAACAACAAAATTGGCAGACGATTCTGCTACGCCCTAAAAATTACGCTTTATGCGGCTTACTCAACACAATAATGCGGCGCCTACAACGCCCTACACCAGCAACAGCAATAACAACAACACCACCCGTACATGTGCCCTATTGGAGTACATTTAATATGCTTGTATGTAGGCATTGTAGATATACAACAACAAATATGATATTTTTGTTGTTAAAGTATGTAAATGAAATCGCATAAATTTTAATAAAATTCTCCTTTTGGCACATAATTTATGCGTATGCTGAAATCACGCAATAAGTTGACTTAAGCTGAGTTCACACTGTGTTGAAAATACTTAAATTAACGATAAATTATACTGGTTATGTATAAAAGCCGTGTTTTCATATCGTTAACTGGCTATACATTTAAACGAAGTGTGTTCTAAAAATAACGGAAATTTTCGGTTTTTGAAAAAAATATTTATTCCTTCGCCGACATTAATATTGTCACCCTGAAAATAGTCCCCATTCCATATTATAAACTTCTACCAGTGCTTCTTCCTATCGTCGAAACACTTCTCAAACTCCTCTTTCGAGGATAATAAGTGATTCATGCTGGTTGTATATTCGATTCGCTTCATTACAAGGTCTGTTTAATTGAAAATTACAAAAACGCGTGATCTCTCGAGGATTCTTCTTCTTCTTGACTGGCGTAGACACCGCTTACGCGGTTATAGCCGAGTCCAAAACAGCGCGCCACGTATCCCTCCTTCTGGCAGTTTGGCGCCAATTGGTTATACCAAGCGAAGCCAGGTCCCTCTCCACCTGGTCCTTCCGTCGGAGGGGAGGTCTCCCTCGTTCTCGGCTTCCACCAGCGGGTACTGCATCGAATACTTTCAGAGCTGAAGCACTTTCATCCATTCGAACAACATGACCTAGCCAGCGTAGCCGTTGTCTTTTTATTCGCTGGACTATGTCTATGTCGTCGAATAACACATACAGCTCATCGTTACATCGTCTGCGGTATTCGCCGTTGCCAATGTTTAAGGGACCATAAATCTTCCGCAACACTCTTCTCTCGAAAACTCCTAGTGCCGTCTCATCGGATGTTGACATCGTCCACGCTTCTGCACCGTAAAGTAGGACGGGAATGATGAGAGACTTGTAGAGTTTGGTTTTTGTTCGTCGAGAGAGGACTTTACTTTTCAATTGCCTACTTAGTCCATAGTAGCACCTGTTGGCAAGAGTGATTCTGCGTTGGATTTCCAGGCTGACATTGTTATTGCTGTTAATGCTGGTTCCCAGGTAGATGAAATTATCTACAACTTCAAAGTTATGACTGTCAACAGTGACGTGGGAGCCAAGACGCGAATGCGCTGACTGTTTGTTTGACGACAGGAGATATTTCGTCTTGTACTCGTTCACCACCAGACCCTTACGCTTCGCTTCCTTATCCAGTCTGGAAAAAGCAGAACTAACGGCGCGGGTGTAGTTTCCAATGACATCGATATCATCGGCGTACGCCAGTAGCTGTACACTCTTATAGAAGAGGATTACTTTACGAAAATAAAGACCGTTCAGACCACTTCTTGTTATCCAAGAAATATTAATCTTATATCTCAAGAATAGGTACTGCCTTTAAGATCAAAAATTCAACTATTTACATAAACTCTTACGGAAACCCAAAAACTTGAAATTTTTCAAAATTTGTAGACAAATCTCTAATGTTCGTATTATGAACAAAAAGTAGCAAATCGAACAAGCAATTGAACCGACAAAAGCTATATTATAATCACATACAAATTGTGTAAGAGTTCGCCACCAAAAACATATTTATTTAAAGCAAATTCAAGAGTTCTACATACATAAGTCAGTACCAAATGGTTTCTTCATAGAAGCAAAAAAGATTTGGTAGCATACTGACGTCAATTTGTATATTGTGCAAATGTAAAATGCTTAAAAATAGTAGCAACAGTGGAAATTATTGCAGAAATTCATTTCTGAATGTTTTCAGTATAATTCCGCTCAAATTGCTTGTCTGATATTTCACAAAAACAAATGGAAATATATTGTAAATATTTATATTAACTGTATTGCAGTGTCCAATGAGCGCATTGGTTCAATGATGTGGTTTGGTTCTGGTAGGCATATGGCACAATGTGTGAATTGAACTTTTCGTTTGGCAAGCAATTTTTTTTACGGAATTTTACAATTTCTGCGGATATTACAAATTTGTAATAGGAAATATCAAAATTCCGCAGTTTGAAAAGTGATGTCAGTAATATTGTTTGTACGAGTCAAGGAAGAATTTCTTTGTTAAAATAAGCTTAAGAGCAAATATAAATAATAATAATAATAAACTCCATTTTACCAAGTTAAAGATTATCGTGTTCAAGGAAATATTGTGGACTCAGTCAAAGAGATATTTGAGGAACGTTTTGCACACCGTTATACAAAGGCAAAACTACTTCGAAACGATTTTTTTTTTCAGAAACGTCATCAAGGGAGAATTTTTTTTGTTAAAATATGCTTTATATAAACACCATTTTAAGATAAAGATAAAACTGTTATTATCGTGCTAAAGTAAATATTGTAGCCAAAGAGGTATTTGAGGAATTTTTTGCATACCAACCAGTGTACAAAGTACAACTTGCTGTTTGTTGTATAAAATTTTAATTGTTTATATGTTCTAAGGTTAGTCAGCAGTATTTTATCTTATCTTTCATATATTTTTGAGAAAAATATTTTTATTAAACACATTTTTTTTTAATGTTTACATAAAATTTGCAAATTAATTTTTGTTTTTAATTTTTATGCTTAAATAAATAAATTTTTTAATTTTTATTTTTAAATAATTAAATAAAAAAAATTAATATTTTTTAATAATTTGTATTAATAAAATATTTACGAAATAATTTTTTTAATTTTTATTTTGAAAATAATTTTTTTTTTAATTTTTTTTAAATAATTTCTTTTTATTTATTTTTTAATATATTTTTTTTATAAAATATTTACTGTTTTGTTTTTGATTAAAAAATATTTTTTTTGAGAAATGTAAAAATAAGAAATAGGAAAACGGTTTAGAGCAAATAATTGCAATAATTGTTTACCTTTGATTTTTTTATTTATTTATATATATATATGTATATTAGGGTGGCCCTTAGTTGTATGGAGGATAAAAAAGGTTTCTGGATTCTCGATCGCACACCCTAGAAATACGAGAATAGCCTAAAAACTAGTATATACAAAGTTTTAAGTCAATCAAAAAAGGTTTAAGATAATAAGAATAACATAAATACATAAAAACGTAATAAGATAATAAGAATAACATTAGAACCGTTATAACGGTGGTATATCACGAGCATGCGACGCTTGAGAATGCACCACATTAAATTTACTTTTATATTTGTATTTCTGTAACTCTATCATCAATCGACCGATTTTTAAAATTGTGGTAATTTTGGAAAGGTAATAAAATGCAGATCTTATTACGGTATTGAAACCAGATAGTGTGGCTTTGAAATATGGAGACATAAAAATGGCAAAAATTCTTAATTTTTCAGGATTTCAAGCTCCTTGCGCAACCTCTAAACCTTTTTTGATTGACTTAAAACTTTGTATGTACTAGTTTTTGGGCTATTCGCATATTTCTAGGGGGTGCGATCAAGAATCGGAATACTTTGGAAAATAAGGGTCACCCTAATGTATATATGTACAATTTTTGTGCTTTTCGAATATCGGCTGATCACATTACAGTTTGCTCAGCACTTAAAGCATTGCTAAAATGTTGCGCAAATTTACTTTTTGATTTTATGCCAACTAATTGAAGTACATGGAGAGGAAGGGAGTATGCACATACATATGAGTTATATAATTTATTATTTGTATTATCTTTTCCCCTTAAATTCATGCATTTGTGGTATAATAAACATTGATTTAAAGAATTTAAGTTGTATCGCATGTAGCTCTGTAATTTATATTTTATAAAAAAAGTGAAATCTCAATAAAATTTATGAAAATGTACACGATTTCGAGGAAAATTTTCGCAGAAAACAGCATTTTTCTGTTCAATGTTATATACAATTTGTATACCATTTTTTATACCAATTGGAATACCTGTTTGTTTAAATATGTTTGTTAAAGGGGATATTATTTTCTTTATTATAATTATTATATACCCCTCTCTTTGTATGGCACGCTTCTTCTTGATTTAACTGATGTGCAGCGCGCTGTTGCATCAGACAAAATATTTTTCAATGAAATTATCGCGTTGCTTGAACTCATTAGCATAAATGAAATGAGTTGTTTGGGGTAATTTTTTTTTTTTTGAATGAAGTGGCAAGTGTGATTGCTGCAGCCTCGTTATGGAAACTGGTTATGGCATTTGAGTTTTTTATAGAATTATTAGAGAGTATTAAACGCTGAAAATATGATTGCTATTCATTGGAAATCACCTATACTAAGTTGTTTTTAAATATAAAAATTGCGCGATTCTAAAGAAACACTTCACCATAAAAATTGTATTGAACCCTCCATTCGAAAGCACCCATCTCAAAATTCCCCAGTTAGATCTAGCCTAGTCCCTTATAAGTTATTTAATATATAAATTCATGATCACTCACCATTTTGTATTATTCGGCCAATTGAATTCGCCCACCGTATGCGTTGCTATGGAATAGCCAAAATAAGAGTTCGCATGTGGTCCATATTTGACTATTGGCAAACGATTCTCCAGATTGAAGGCGTCGCTTTGTGGAATGTACGAAATGCTGCAGCAAAACAGCAGCACTAAACTTGTGAAGGAAAACAGACGAAGTACTGCAGAGTTGCTTGTTGTTGTTGTTTGTAAATTATTTGCACTTTTATTTCGGGGATGTGCCAGCGCTGTGAGTGGCGGTTGCTTAATAATATAACCACTCATATTGAATTGTTTGTAAATATCACACACGGGTTAAAAATAATTCACTAATTTCTTTTCGAAAACACTGTCGGCACTTTATTTATGTAATATTTTATTTTGGTTTCATTCACGTTTTTGAATTTTTCCCTTCATTTATGTATTGTTGGAAAAATATTGCACTAGCGCTGCGTTGTTATTAAGCGCATATTTTTTATACTTTTAATTAATAATAATTTATTTCATATCATAAAAATACGATTATTTTATTGCATTCGATAGTTTTTTGTATGTTGGTAATATTTATTTCGATTTTTTTATTCGTGGTATTGCCTAAGTTGCTGAAAAGTAAAAAAAAAAAAAATAATAAGAATTTTGAATAAAACTTTTATAAATTTTCTTAAATTATACTTTCCTAAATAGTAATAATAATAAATAAGCTTTCCTTGAATTAGCATATGAACATAGAACTAGTCTCAAATAAAGATATTATAAGAAAACCTAAAAATAACAGCTCTGCTCTCAATAATATAAAAAATATATATTTTATTTTATTTTATTTTATTTTATTTTATTTTATTTTATTTTATTTTATTTTATTTTATTTTATTTTATTTTATTTTATTTTATTTTATTTTATTTTATTTTATTTTATTTTATTTTATTTTATTTTATTTTATTTTATTTTGTTTTATTTTATTTTATTTTATTTTATTTTATTTTATTTTATTTTATTTTATTTTATTTTATTTTATTTTATTTTATTTTATTTTTTATTTTATTTTATTTTATTTTATTTTATTTTATTTCATTTCATTTTATTTTATTTTATTTTATTTTATTTTATTTTATTTTGTTGTATTTTATTGTATTTTATTTATTTAATTTAATTTAATTTAATTTATTTTATTTTATTTATTTTTTCTTTCCATATTATTACAAAAAAAATAAATATTACTTCTCTCTTTTATTATACTTAAATCTTTTTTCTAAAAAAAAAATTACGAAAAAGTCAGAATAACGCGAAAGTGCAAACAGAAAAATAAACAATAAACACGAACACTAGGCCATAAAAAAAAATTAGTATTAGCTGCGGTTGTGGCAAAAATAAAACATCAACAACACATTCAAGCTTCTCTACAAAAACACAACAAAAAGACAACTAGACGCTTTGAGAAAACCGGTCAGCAGTCACGTTGTGCGCGTTTTTTCAACATCTTTTCCGCTTTTTCGTTGTTCCAACTGAAATACTTTATTTTTAGCTTAGTTTATCTTGGCATAGCTTTCATTGCTTCCATATGCTTTGCCGCTTAAAATATTTTTACGCTTTTATTTTTTTATTTTTATTTCATTATTTTCACATCCTTTTTCATTACATGTTTCATACACGTTTTGACTTGTGTTCTCATGTGCGAGTACGCGGGGTTTTCTGCTCTTATTGCATACCACAAGTGTATATTTGATTTGACTCGAAGTTGAAGAATTGTGTGTAATATGCGGGATCTTGAGCTGAATAATTTTTTTAGCACAGTTCTACTAATCGAAGCATTAAGAAGTGCAAAGGGAAACTGAAAAGACTGACAGTTATATGCGCTAATCACAAACGAATAATTCGCGCCACTTTTATAACGCTCGCGTATTTGCATTTATAATATTCCCTGAATCTATGCTACAATTGTTGTTGCACACTACCTGCGCACATTCACCGAAAGCGTAATGCTAAGCAGCGCTTTGGAATCTCAGACACACTTGTGTATGGCATAGCTTTATATATGTATATGTAAGATTGTAGCGCAAAACACGTTGTTGTGTTGCCACAATCTTGCTGGGCTACGCATTGAATTCTAAGCGGAGCTCTGCTAGTGCCGTATTCAAGACGTGCCCAAATACACTTGCAAGCAGGTCTCTCGTCGGACTACCACATTGGTAGTGTGACTTTGGATGTGCAGCAATGCTGAACAGTTAACTTTGGCATGTGAGTATGTATGTATATATGTATGCACGTAAATAGCGTAAATCTCTAAGCAACAGGTAGTGTCGTTGTTTTGCACTCTATGGTGTCTTTCTTGTTGTTGTTGTTATTTGTTCTTATTACCTATAGTATGCACCATTATTGTTTGTTTAGCTTTGCTTTGCTGCTGCCACTG
Organism: Zeugodacus cucurbitae; assembly: GCF_028554725.1. Classification (NCBI taxonomy): domain Eukaryota; kingdom Metazoa; phylum Arthropoda; class Insecta; order Diptera; family Tephritidae; genus Zeugodacus; species Zeugodacus cucurbitae. Next base: position 49,980,827 of record NC_071670.1, read on the forward strand.
ACTGCTCTGTTTAGGCACATGTTGTGACTTAAATAAATTTGCAATGATTTGTTGTTTTTAAATTTGATTTGAATATTGGCACTTAAATTAAAAAAAGTATATATTTAATTGATTTATTTTCAATTTCGTTTAATTTGAAGCAATTATAGTAAATTTTTCATTTAATTTAAATATTCATTCGATTTCAAATATTTATTTTTTTAGTTATTTTAATTATTTTTTTAATTTAATTTATTTTAATTTAATTTAATTTATTTTATTTTATTTAACTTTAATTTAATTTTATTTTATTTTATTTTATTTTATTTTATTTTATTTAACTTTAATTTAATTTAATTTAATTTAATTTAATTTACTTTATTTTATTTTGTTTTATTTTATTTTATTTTATTTTACTTTAATTTAGTTTAATTTAATTTAATTTAATTTATTTTATTTTATTCTATTTTACTTTAATTTAATTTAATTTTATTTTATTTTATTTTATTTTATTTTATTTTATTTTATTTTATTTTATTTTTATTTTTTTATATTTTATTTTTTTTCTTTATTTTTTTCCTTATTTATTTTTAAAAATTTATTAACACTCATACTCATACATATTCACTTTTAATTTTCAGTCAGATTAAATTCTACTATTATCCAATTTAAATTTTGCAAATTAACGGCTATAAGCATAAAAAATTCAATATCATTTGTGGCTATTTATTTAAGATATTGCCGTCTTAACATAAACTTAATTAGCAAGCAAACGTTTCACATCACAATTCTTATCAACGCCTATTAGATTTCATCGGTGAGTGAGCGTTTATCACTTTATAAATATACATAGATTCATATATGAGTACTATATAAAAAGCAGTTATACTTTATCACAGCTAAAAAAAAAACAAGACAAAAATGCAGCAGATAATAGTGCTTTACAAATTAACAAGCTACAAATACCCACACACATTCTATGTATATTCTATTCTAGCACTAATATCGCTATGATTTCACACACAGCGACGCGTACTTTGCTAATAGTCACACTATTGAATGCTTATCGACGTCGGCATTGATAGTCTACGCGTATTTTAACTTCGTGCACAAACTCACTCATAGTAAATAGGCGAACTTGTAAACAAACAATAACATACATATAGTATATACATACTCGTAAAAAACACCGCTAATAAGCACATACACTTTTCTAACACTTGTTGTATAATAATAAAAAGCAAACACACACCAACACACGTTTACTTGCACCTGGGTATTTTTAATTCTTACTTAATTTATTATAATCTATGCCACGCTACCGCTTTATTTCGAACACTTCGTTGTATTATATTTGTATAGCTTCAATATTTTCCATAAATGTATAAATTTATTCACTTTAGTTTTCGATTACGAACACGCATAATTAAAAAGGCACAAATTTCGTTGTAGAAAATAGCGAATTATGTATTTAAAACAATTTAAATATCATTCTGTTTTTTTTTTTAATTCGAATTTCGTTATATTTTTAACTCGTTACATTAACACGCGTTTGCAAACATTTATCACTGTATTATTTTAAATAATATTAGTAAAAACATACTTCGTTTTTTAACACACAAAAACACGACGCGGTGCGTACTCCGTCTAACACCGGTGTTTCACAAAATACGACTGAAGAAAACCTACAAATTTCGTTTGAGCGTACCAAATTAGTCGCTCGGCAAGGTTCGCTGTTGCGTACGACATGTTCGAATGTACTAGCAGTGATAACAGAGAACATATCAACTGTTGATAAATTAGCAGAGACTGTTAAAATATGTTGCCTTAGCAGAATATGTTAGAACTAACGGTGTTTTGTAACAGCACAACAGTTGTGTACATATTAATAGCAGTCTCATTTAATATATATTAATTGACCCTGATCTAGTTTAAATTTCAATCAATATCAACATTAATTATGCAGGACCTTAAGAGGCTATACCAGTGTAACCTATGAAAAATTAGGCGATTTTCGTGATTTTATTTTTTTTAAGAAAGTACTTGATTTAATGTTTCGAAGCTTTTTGCATATAATAGGGTATATTTTCAGCTACATTTAAATTTTTTTTTTACAAAAATATGGAAAAATAACGGAGTCTTCGGAGGCGCCAAAAAAAAAGTTCCCTAACTGCTAACATGATTTCGGCCGTATGAGTAGCTGAAACTAAAAAAATTCAAAAAGGATATTAAAGTTAAATATATTTCCTATACAATGACGTACGATTTTGGAAAAATATCAAAAATTGACACAATGGCGTGGTTCTGAAAAAAAAATCGTTTTCCAAGGTAAAAAATTATCTTTTTTTTAAATGCCAAATTGACAATTTTCAACAATCAAAAAGATCGTAGGTCATGTATAGTAAATATATTTAAGAATACTCAGTTTAAATTTGATTTGAGTTGACCGGTTAATGTATCGTTGAGTTGTGATGTTAGCAATTTTGGAAAATATCGTTTCGAGAAAAACGTTTTAAGTTTCGACTGCTGCTTATACCTGCGGTCGCTCTTAAGAACGCTATCATTCAAAAACTATTCAAGATACGGACTTACCGCTTTCACATGATATTTTTTAAAGTATAAAAAATAGATTTTTTGAAAATGTCACACTGGTATAGGCCCTTAAGAGACGTTTTGACACTGATTCTCTTACATTATAGACCAGCCTTAAGTATATAAAAATAATAGAATATGTTAAGCTTCACTTTACATAACTATATGAGAAGAAATATTACAAAATTGGACTTTCAAGCAGTCCAATGATTCGAGCTATGCTAGGAAATATCATATACAGAACTTACCTTACTTCGAGTTATGGAAGGCAATTTGTATGAAATTTGACTTCTATTGTCAATTCAAGAGTTCGAGTTGTGGAGAACTTCGAGTTATAGAAGTTCTAGTTAGGGAAGTTCAACTGTAATATGTTACAGAAAAAAAGTACCCTAATAAAAACTATTTATGGAATGTAGAGCGACGGTTTAATGGGTACTATGTTGCGTAGCCTATTCGACCAAGTAAGATTTAAATTTATTTATTTTATTTTAGTTAATGATAGAAATACAGTGGAACTTCTCTAACTCGAATCACCAAAATCCACAAAAAACTTCGAGTTAGAGGGACTTCGAGTTATAGAATTTTCTTTAAAACATGCAATTATTGAAAAAGCTTGATATATAGATTTGTCACTGTCTTATATATTTATCCTATGCCTTTGTTACTAGATTTATGCAATCCATAAGTATAATATCATATTTTTTGTTCGACTACATACGTTATAGAGGGACTCTTTTGAAATTCTGCCTCGACAGTAAAATTTTGAATTTAGTATTATGCCCTGGTCGAAAAGTTCAATTTATGGAAAAAAATTTGTATGAAATTAGGTTTCTAAACGCTATTGCCAATTAAAAAGTTCGAGTTATGGCGATCTTCGACGAAGTTCGAGTTATGGAAGTTCCACTGCATTTTTGTTTTTGCACTATTATATTTATTGACATACTTTTTGACAATTTTTTTAAATCTTTTTAACTTTGTGGAAAAAGCGTAAGAAATAGTCATCTATTTGCTTATCGTTGAAATCGGAAAAAAAAATTATTTTATTTGTACTTATTTATAAAAACTTATTACGTTTTCTTATAACAAAATGAACACTTCTATTATCATGAACACAACTGTATACATGTATGCATACATCATTATATAGTACGTATATTTTATTAAAGCTTTTCTCTCAAGTTATATCGATTTATATATATATATATATTTTTATAATATATCGATTTTACTGTATCCTTTTTATATCATCAAAATTTATAAATAATTATATTATAAATATTTGTTAAATAACTTTTATTTTCTTTTAAACACAAAACGTTTTCTTTTTTTTTAATTTCTTATCTGCTTTTGCAGCATGTATATTTTACACAACCGAGGTAACTAAAAAATATTATATTATATTTTTCATAAAATTTAATATTTACTTTTTGCACCAAAATGTATTATTTCATTATTATTTCTATTATTTATTAAAATTTTTTATTATAATTTCAAATTAAACAAAATATTATATTTATACTAAATATTCCAATATCAAATTAAGCAAAAAACATTTTTCACAGTGTACTCACCTGTTGTTAAATGTCAAAAAATTCGTTTGACAATTGCGATAAATTCGTGTCAATTTACAAAATTTGAAAAATCTGCAAGAAAATATAGTTAACAATATTCAATTATCTTCAAAAAGTTACTTATAACTAAAAACATTGAACTTTGTGCATAAAATTGCCGACTTACCGATGGGCGCACGTAATTCCACGCCGCAAACGGCGCACATCATCAATCCGGTGCGTGCCAGCGCCATACACGTCACACCGAGCGTTATAAGTCGCTTGGAAAGTGCCAAGCAGCAAATATCGGAAGTGGCCGTACCAACGCCAACGAAAGACGAACAAATCCATTGTGCACGCTGCTGCACTTGCGGCTACTTCAAGGGCAAAGACAAGGAGGCCAGCCTGTTGGCCATGAAATCCAACGAATTGCAAGAGGCGCAATATGTGAAGACTTTGGAGAAGCTGGAAGCCATGCTGGGCAAACCCGTGCGCTTTGCTGAAGTGCACAATAAAAATCTGAAGAAATTGGAGCACAAACTGATCAAATGCTATGCAGACAATCCACGCAAGCCGCTTCACTGCTCCGATGCAGCAAAGGAGTATCATAATTTCGTTTTCAAGCAACAATTCGATGCAATACTTAGTGCCAAGAATATAACAACACAAAATAAACAATAAACGCTAGTTTGCACATTGTTTTAAACTATTTAATTAACGTTTTACCGAATTTTTATGTTTTTACGACGGAGCGAATGGTTTTTCACGCGGATATCGCGATTTTAGGCGCGAGCAACTGACTTTTCGGTGATGCTTAATGACGGATGTGTAGCTTGCGTTGGCTGTCAAACTGTGTGTTGCTTTATTGACTATGACTGTGAACATGTAAAGTTTAGTGTGTGGTATATGCATCAATATTGCACAATATTTTTGTAAGAAAATATTCAGTTTAATTAATTTTAACGCGATTTTAGTACGGAAAATTAAGGATATTTTTTTTTAATAATAAAATATTAGAAAGAATATAATTTAAGACAAATTAGTGTTGTCAAAGTCCTTCGATTTAAGTTAATTATTTACTTTTTATTGTTTAGTAACACATAATTTTTGTGTTGAGCTTTCTCAGCATTTGGAGAGCGTCTCTCTCATCAACTAATAAACTACATACACATTTACACTTAGAAAATCTCCCACGTTTATCAATGAATAATTGCGAACTAAATTTTGCTAAAATACATTCCGTTTCAAGAATAATTCTCTCAGTAATAAACGAATGCGGGTGTTGAGCGGTTGTGACATGTGCTTGGTCGGGTGTGAAATATAATTTATTCTGATTGTAAAAGTAAATTAGTTATACAAAAGTAAATTGCTGTGCAATGTTCATTTAAATTGCTGTTTAGTTAAAAGCAAGTGCAAAGCCTAGACGTAACCACGGTGGTCAAGAAAGAAGAAAGTTTCCAGAAATAGAATGTAAGAATTGTTTTATGAAAAATGCTATTAGTTAGTGACAGTTGTGCATAAATGTCGGAGACGCTAGTTGTAGAAGTGTTTGTGGTGTGATTTCCCATGCTCCGTACGTCTGCTATGACGCGGTGTTGGCAGCGTTTGGCAGCGTGTGCGTCAGCTGGTGCGTAGCGGCAACGCTCGTCATCGAGCGATTGGCTCAAGTGTTTATGGCATGTGTATGTGTGCGTTTGTCACGCGAATATTATGTAAAACAGCTGGTTTAGCTGTCTCTGCGTTGCGTTCTATATGCTGCATTATGAAATTCTGTGTTATTATCTGAAATTGCAAGCGTGTGTATGAACAATTTGTTGTTTGATATTTAGAAAAAAATTTTTTTGTTTGCTTTTTTGATTATTTCCGTAAATGTCACAGTTGGAATTGCATGCTTTCGAACAGAATTGTCGTATAATAGAGAGTGTATTAAAATTGTATATAATCTAGGTAATTTCACAAATTGTGAATTTGCAAACTCTGTGCAAATGAAATCACAGTTATATGGACCTAATCGTGATTTGCATTAAACATATGTATGTGTATGTATATTGTCATATCTTGGGTATTATGCATAGCTTTAGTTTGGAGATGAAGCCTTATGATGAAATCTACGGAAATTTCTCATATTCTTATCTACATATTTGTATATATTTATACATACATATGTGCATAAATAAATGTATGTATGTATATCTCAATCAGCAAATAATTATGCTACATTGCATTACTGAAACCATGGCACCGCGTAGTATTGAACAAATATCCCAAAACTAACGAGGAAGCCTTATCAATGCCTCGTAATTGTAAACAATTAAATTGCATCACTAATATTAAATAATAATTAATTAATTAAGTACTCACAGATAATACTTCAAAGAACATCGATCAATTTTTTCTCATATTTTTTATTAACAAGTACCAAGAATCGTTTTATATATTCAATTGTTCAACACTATTTGCTGATTCAAACTATTTCAAATTGTTTGTGTTTACATTATCTGTATATAATCATACATACGCGTACTATGTACATTATTACATATTTACCTCACTATATACAACCAAATAAGAGCTTTCGAATGCCAAGTTCAATGTCTCTCGCAAATGCATTTCCTCTCTCATACTGTTTGTTGTTTTTATATGCACATGTAACTTTATATATGTACATATGTATGTATATATTTACAAGTGTTTCTAAGCGCAAGTGCATTTCCCGAAACTTTGAATTGAATTTCGCTTTCACCAGGTTGTAAATTGAAGAGGGCTGATTAGTGGAATTAAGTATTTATAAAGTATATATTAAGTGGTTAATTTAAAATATTTAATATTGAAAGTGGAGAATTTAATTTTTTGTTTCAAATTAAATTCTTATGTTTTTTAAATAAGGTAAATATGTTTATATTAAGAGCATCTAATAGCTGTTTTCATATTTGTTTATTTAAACTAACCTAAATTCAAAATAAATTTTCAAGTGCGTGTGTATTGCCCTAGATTTGCTATGATTCACGAGCATTTACTCGCTTTAAATCATGAATCTTAAAAATACATTGCCTACATTTAGGCGCCGACACAACTCAGTCAAATCGCTAATGATAATGCTGTGTTTACATTTTATTTTCTTTAACAATTAAATTTTCATGAATAATATTATCCATTTATTTTTCTGCTTTTAGCATAATTTATAAGAGCAAAAAAATGGTCGCAACCTTCACCTTAAAGTTCCTTAAAACACAATGGCGCTCTTTTGCCAATGCACACCCATTGGCGAGGGGTGTCATATCTTATGCGGTCATATGGCCCACAAGCAGTCTCATACAGCAAACAATTGAGGGTAGAGATCTCAGTAAGTACCCTATAAAAATAATATAAAGTCAATATCGATTGATTTTGTATTTTGCAATTTGCAACACACATAGAAAACTACGATTGGATGCGTTGTTTGCGTTATGGTTTGTTCGGCGCACTCTATGTGGCACCTACACTATATGGTTGGGTGCGTCTAAGTTCGGCCATGTGGCCACAAATGAATTTACGTGTCGGCATTACAAAGGTTTGTATAAATATTGATTTTAATTTAAGATTCTTTATATCTATAATATAATTTATATAAATTTTAATATATTAATTATTTATATCATTTTATACTCCAGGCCGCCGTTGAACAGATCTCATATGGTCCCTTCGCTGGCACCAGCTTCTTCTTTGTTATGAGCTTATTGGAAGGCCGTAACGTTGAGGAAGCTGTGCAAGAGGTCAAAGATAAATTCCCTAAAGCATTTGAGGTATATACATACATACACACAAACTAACACATACATACATTTCTTTACAATTATTATTTTTTTTTTTTTTCATTTTACCCTCCAGGTTGGCATTTGCATCTGGCCAGTTATACAGACAATAAACTTCTCAATGGTACCTGAGCAACATCGCGTAGTTTTCGTGAGTGTCTGCAGTTTAGCTTGGACCACATTCCTAGCATATATGCATACCAAAAACGTACATGAAGAAGAAGCAGAAGATGACGAGAAACCCAGCAGCGAACAGAAGCTTACACAGCAACCGCTGTCGATACAACCAATGTCGTTAACAACTAATGAGAGCTTAGTTTTAAAAGTCAAACGTGCACTGACGCTTTAAATATTATATATTGTATGTATGTGTGTAGTATGTAGCAGTTGAGGGTAAAGGAAAACCCATATGTGATTAAAGAAATAGTTCAATTGATATTAGAAATTGATATAAAAATGTTGTTAGCTAATTTTATGCGTACTATAATATAAGTATTATGATGTCAACACCCTTTTAGATGTTTTTAAATGCATTGTACAAATAAATAAACGTGCATTTATTTTCAAAATTACATATTATTGTTTTAATGTTTGTTGTAAGTGTTATAAGGTAATTTAAAACTGTAATAATTAAAATATTTATATCACCAAAAATAATTTATTAACAGAACAACTGAATTTTTAATGTTCTGTAAATTGAGCTTAAAAATGTGAACAAGAGCTTCCGCTATCAAAAGCTGTAATATAAATATTAAAAATAAAATTTTAATATGAGTAACAGCTCGTTTGACTAGTCAACACAAACTGAATAAAACCTTCCACGCTCCATTATGAAAGAAATATCGAGAACCAGCATTGAGCGATAGAGAATATGAAGAGCTCTTACGCTTACTTTTATAACATTTACCTGCTCTCAGTGAAATGCCGAATATCACGAAGCGTTTGCCTGATCGCCAGATAATGTTTTCATACGAATCCTCGTTTTCCTGTGCGAAAAATTGCACTAAATCCCTTGAAAAGTAATTAGCTTCGGAAAAGAAAGTGAATGCAAATGTTTAACGGTATTATACGAATTTATTTAATTCTGTTTATTTCTTAGAACAAATAATCCCCATCAGATCCCATTTTCATAAATGCGTGCATTATTCGGCCAATATCAGTTACTTAACAGCGAGACCCGTATTTCTGATATGAACTTATTAATATTTCGCAAAAAAAAAATATTTTTATTTCGAGAAATGGATTGCATACATGATTTTACATAAATTTATTAAATTTTATTTATTTTATATTATCTTTATTCTTAAAAACTTTGATTGTTTGAGAGTTTTCATTCAGGAGTATATTTGAAAAGCACATATGACCTCTACCTTATCTTATACCAGTCATCCAGGAAACTTTGGTGGGTTCGAAATCAATAGAACCATCTTCAGGTGTGTTTGATATCACATGTGACTTCTTTCTCACTCTTCATTAATATAAACATAACTTTGTAAGAGTTTTGGTGGAGACCCTTTAAAAAACTATTTGTATTTAACCCTTAAATGCATGACGTACTATATATGGTACATGTAATTTAAAGCAATTATCGATTCGTAATTCGATCAAATTAATCTGTATCACAGTTTGGTTTACTCACAGTAGATGTCATAAATGCTAACGGTTGTTTAAAAATTACAGCAGCTTTCAGAAGTTTATACTCAGTTGACAGGAATCTAACGAAGTGGTCGAAAATCTTCATATTGTAGTTATAATGTTGAAGTTCGAGAAATGTTACTATAAAAAACTGATAACTTGTTAATTCTTGTGATATTCCCCTAATATGAGGTCTAAACAGAATATGACAACGTCTAGTGAAAACGGTTGTTTGGGAGATGCTTAAGAGCATCACCTTATAGTCCGGACTTGGCACCAGGTGATTACTACCTTCTGTTTATGGGGAATTATTTTGCAGGAAAACGATACAGCTTTGATTTAAATCGGATCATTCAAACCATCTAAATAAACTATTTAATTTCATTCAAAAATGATGGTTTTTTACTTTTTATTAGAAAGCTTTCCTTTCCAATCCTTTACTAGAGAACACTTTAATTTTACAACTTATTCAAGACCACAATCATTCTCATTGTCTCTAAAACCTATTTAAGATCTTGAAAATTCTCATCAGGTGTCGCATATGATTTTATTGAAATATATCCTAACTTTGTAAAATTGTCTCAAACACCCCCTGGAAGCGAGAAATCTTGTCTGACCTAAAGCCAAAAGACCACTATGTTTTATTAAGAACAATTTCTTTTTAATATTGTCTTTAAATTGGTTCCGAAACATATTCAGGCAGTCTAATATTTAATTATTGTATTTAATTTTTGCATTTAGGGACCAATCCCTTTTATGAGCGCCGAAATGTAGGCTTCGTTTTACTTTTCTTCTTCATTTAACTTCTAGAAGCGATTTGCTATAAAAGGATTATACAAACATGGCTTACTATAGTGGAATTATAATCGATTTTGGTGCACCCTGACCTATATATGTTTAAAAAAACTAATGAATTTTAATTAGTTTTGTAATATATTTGCTTTATTATTCTATAAAACCTTGCATATATTCCTCTGATTTGCATTCATTCATTCAACTTTTTCTCTATATTAACTCTTAGATTACGATGTGTAGGCGGATTTCGCTTTTTTGGTTTATTTCCACCCAAAAAATTCCATTGATTAAGGTTGTTTACAATAAATTAACAATTAACAACAAGAAGTTTCGACTTTTAGACTTGCACTTGCATATAACTGTACATATGCAAGTATGTATGGCAAATATTTAGCAATTACTCATATTTTGATTTAAATTATTAATGTATTTCGATTATCTTAATCACCAACTGTCTGGCTATTACCGCTGTCGCTGCTGCTTCTTCTTCCTCACCAAGCACGCGACTGCTTTCTCATGCATCCTGATCCACGATTGCACGCCGGCTCAACGACTGCGCACCACTCGCTCTTACTCTCTCTCTGACTCTTCCGGCAACATCATGAGCAGGTAAAATGTTGATAAGTAAATCTCAAATTTTCCACTAGATGCGCACAGCACACTTCCAGACGAGTATAAATACCGCGTGAGAGCGAACAGTTAGCGAGATACGCGTTTGGCCAATTGAACGGAGCGAATGTAGCGGAAGCGTGAAGTTCTATACAAAAACAAAACATTCGCAAGCGCGCTAATAAATTTGCTAAAATAAAATTGGACTTTTGCAGACTTTACGAAATCTATATACAAACAGACTCCTCATACATTTGTTTGTACTGAACAATTTGGAAAATTATTTAGTGATACAACAACAAACAAGAAAAAAAAATAGGTGAGTAGCGAAAAATGTTTTAAATTTAAAACGACAACGTAAATGGAAATGGAAATGTATTTGCGAGGGCGGTAACCACGTCAAAGAAGAGCAAGCGGAATTTTCGCTATCAAAAAAAATAAAATTCGCTAGCAACAAAAAAAAGTAAAACGAAAAAAATGAAACTGAAACGTCATCAAACAAAAAAAGATCGCTGAAAAAGTGCGCGCAGGGGCAGCGGAGGGTCTAACTCGTGCGTTGTCATAAGCCAAACACTCACACTCAACAGATACACATAAAAAGTTGTTAGCATTTACTTAGACACACGCACACACGCACACACACACACTTACATCTTTCTGTCCGTCTGTACGCATAATTATGCAAACAAAAAAACTATTGTTGGAGTTATTAGCGTTGGATAAAGCGCAAATTGGATCACTAATGGCAGTTTCGCGTCATAAGAACAATCTTATCAAATAAACTGAATTATTCGCAAATTTTTCGGCTACCTAACTAAGTTAATTACGTTAAAGTGCTGCTAGGTGTAAAAGACCACCAAAAACGGGCCCACATACACACAAGCACACAAACATCATATAAATATATGATGGCATACTGCTTGAGTTATACCCAACGCGCATGTAGGTTTCTACGAAATTTATAACAGAATACTATATCAAGTGATAACTGGTTTCTCTAATAGACGTAAAAATCCATAATATTATATATATGGCCTTTAGTGAACGGCTTAAAATTCAATATATGTCATTTGCGCTAAGTAAATTTCCGAAATATATTTTTTGAGCATTCTTCGACATATCGCTCTCGACGAAGCGTAGCACAAAGCAGAAAGTATAGCTGTTAGTTGCGCTGCCATGACCAAGCAATAAAGTTTTATTTATAGTTATGGATGAATAAGTGGACAATGTGTGGAAGAAATAGGTAGGATTTCTAAGAGGTATATTTTATCTAAAGAATATAGGTTTCTTGGAGATATCCAGCAGTAGTTTTTAATGATTCTTCAAGTACGAGCCTTACTGTGATTGCCATGGGTTTTTAAAATCAACTAAAATTAAATAAAATAACTAAAATATAGAGCACAATACTCAATCAGCAGAGAGTTTAAAAAAGAGTTGCCAGCAAACTTAATATTTGAAATATGTACTAACTAACTAAACAGAAGATTTGAATATGACTAGAAATTATAATAAAGCACTCAGATATATTTCTCAAATAGCAGCTCTCTTCGATTTGGCACTTCTCATTTCGCTGTGGGCTCTGCACTCTCTTTAAAAAATTACACATGGAAGCAACAACAACGCCATTCAGTTGAATTCAATGGAAGAGAATATAAGAAACCGCATACAAGTGGTATAGGCACTGTATTTATCTTTTATACCAGTTCATATTATTTATACCAGTTGTTTATTCGATTCACCATACTCCAAGAACCTCAATAATATCTATATATGATTTATTATGCAAATTTTTATTGAAATTTTACTAAAAGAAATATATTGTTCATCGATAAGGAAGGTTTCTAGGAAAAATATTACCATATGTAGTATAAAAGTTGTCTAGACATTTCGTACTACTTATTTAATTAATCTTTTTGTCGGAAAATTTTAGGTAATTTTTTACGTAAAACTCGAAGAATAATCAACTTAAAGAACGGAAAAGTTAGATAAGTAGCGGTTAAGCGACAGGTAAAGCGTGGACTCAATTAGTATAGATAAGTAGTTACTTAAATACTTCCGAGTCCCCTTAATGCGCTTGCTTTGAGGCTTTAACAGCTGTCTTATGAAAGAGAAGCACACTTTTCTATATCTCACTATATCAGAAGCACACTTTTCTATATCTCTATCGTATTGTAGATTATTTATATGTAGATGAGTACATCCTGCTTATTTTTTCTTTTTAATGTTTTTTTGATTTTTTGTTAGATTTTATTTTTTGCTTTTTGTCTTTTCTTTGAACATATGCTCGCTTTCAAAATTATGAAAGCTCTTCAATTTGGTCAAGTTCAATGCTGCTCACGCATTTCAACACCTCTTCAGTTAAACAGCTCTCTTTTTATGCTTTTCATGCCGTTATTTCACTATCACTACCTTCGCTCTAACTAACTCTTGCGCTCTCTTTAGAATACAATGCATTTTCTGCAAAAGCTTTACCGATACTAAATCGGTTTGGCTAAAGATTTGTTTACATTTTGTAAGAGAGCATCACGGTGATCGTGTTTTTTGTTTTGGTACGAATTTTTGTTTTTGAGAGCATAAGATCAGTGTTTATGTACTTAAATACATACTTTATATATAGTAGAAAAGTTGAATTGGAGAAGGGGTTTCTATTAAGTTATGATTAGAAGGTACTTCAAATCATTATTTCAATATTTTCGCGGACTTCACTGAGTTGAAAGCAAGCTATGGTTAGAAAGCTAGTTCGTGTATTTGACTCTTCAACTGGATTTCTATACTTTACTAGTACAAGAAAAGGCTTGTTTCTTTTATTATATTAGATTTTTTTTTTAATTTTTAAATTTTTTTGGGATTCGCCTTGAAAACAATAAAAAATAATTAAAGAAATCTGCATCGTCGTGTCACTACCTCATAAAATATACAAACGAATGACGTCAGTTTAAGAATTTCTCTTGCAACGATCATTAAATAAAGCAAATAAAAGCTTTATAGAAATTTACATATTATAATACATATATGTATATATATTCTTGTATGCACAAGTGCAGCGAAAGCTGCAACAACGTAATTTCTGCAGTTTACATCACAATTAGAAAAAAAGCCCAAATTTCATTGTCAAAGTGAGAATATCGCAATTCTTTCCGACACTAGTTGCCGCAGAACAATCGCTTAGTAAAGTCGTAATACATAAAAACAAAATAATTGAATAATGCAAAAAAACCCCATGGCATAATAGTATTATTACTACTTGAGTTATTAAACAAGTGTTTTAAAAGTGAATTCTAGAGAAGTAACAATTTTTTTCGCAATAATTTAATGTGAAACTATTAAATACAGTATATGAAAGTGTAAAATGCAGGCGCTAAAAATAGTTGTTTTAAATGCTATGCCTTGTTATAGAGAATTGAAAAAGTGTTCAAGCTAAAAAAAAATAGTATTTAAACAAATCGTGTGTGATTCATAGCATTATTAGCAATGAAATCGGAGGGTGTTGCTTGGTGCAGTTGTTTATTCAAATGAGTAGCGAATTTATGGAAAAAAGTGATTATAGGAAATTTTTGTTAAAAATAATAAAAATAAAAAAATAATTTAGTAAGGAAACTGAATAATGCAATACAGTCAAGGGAATGAACAAGGAGTTCATTTTGGAAAAAAGTGCAATAAAATTATTTTTGAAATAAAAAAATATTTTGAATTGAATTGAATTTGAAATATAAGATATTAAAAAAATTCGAAAAAAAATTTGGAAAAAAAATTTTATAGGAATATTTTGTTAAAAAAAATATTTAAAAAAAACGTTGAATAACAAAAATGTACAGGAAATGAACAAGGAGAACATTTTGACAGAAAATACATTAAAATAATTTAGGATAAAAATAATAAAAAATTTTCGAAAAAAATATTTTAGAAAAAATAATTTAAAAAATTACATTTTCCAAAAAAAAAAATATTTTTGTAAAAACAATTTAATAATTGAAAAATATTAGCAATAAATCAGGGGAGTGGGGAATAATAAGTTTTGAAGAAAAAAAATCATAACAAAAAAAGAATTTTAAAAAGAATATTAAAAAAAATTAATGACAAAAAAATTGTAAGAAAATATTTTTTATAATAAAAATACTATCATAACGAAAAAGTCAAGTATGAGTGTTTGAAAAAAATAACATAAATAAAGTAGTAGTGCAGGAGTAGTAGGGAATAATATTTTTTGAAAAAAATTTCTTAACAAAAAAAATAGAAATTGGTTCGGAGAGAATTTTAAAAAGAATTCTAAAAGAAAAAAAAATTATTTTTTTTTAAATGATACGAAAAAATCAAGGATCAGAGTTTGAAAAAATAACATTAATAAAAATGTAGTGAAATATTTTTTTTAAATATTTAAATTATATATTTAGATGAAAACATAAACAATTCTGATAATAGGTACCATGTATATACATACATATAAAGCTATAATGTATACGTAAGTATGTATTAGAAAAAATGATTATAAATATATAGAACAGTATAAAAATTCGGAATATTAAAATATTTCAATAAACAATTTCCCGATATATGAGATTTTCTAAATGAAGCGCATACATACATACATCTGCATATACATATGCATGATTGTAAGTAAGAGTATGACAGTGCTAATGCACCTCCGCTACTTGTAAGCCATATAAATTCGCAACTATGTCACTAAAAGTGGCGCCGTCTCGTCTGAAAATGGCACAGCTGTTCATTATTTATATTACTATAAACTACTAAAACAAGTATATAAGTATTTGTACATATATAATATTGTATAAAATGCTCACGCTTGCCAAATATTCGAGGTTAATGTCGGTCATTCGTCTCGCTCTTTTGGTGACCTTAGAAATATTATAAAAACAAAGTATTAGTGCAATTTGACATTTCCGCAAACACATTTCCGTTTCCGTTTTCGTATTCTACGCAGCTCTAAACATGTATGTATTTGAATACATTTATTTATATTAGTTATTATTTTAATATTTAGTGCCTAATTTATATAACAAAAAAAAAAACCAAAACAAAAACAAAATGGTTAAGTTGGCAACAGTTAATTTTTTGAAAGCAAAATGGCGCCTGTTCTCATCTGCACATCCACTGGCCAAAGGTGTTATCGCATATTCGATTGTATGGCCGACGAGTAGTTTTATGCAGCAAACGCTCGAAGGCAAAAAACTGAGTAAGTATGAGGGCATACAAATTTATTTAGTTCGAAATACTATTTCAAATAGCTTTTTGTTTATTTTTGGTGAAACATAGAGGATTATGATTGGATGCGTATACTACGTTTTGGCCTATTTGGTGGCTGTTTTGTGGCGCCCACTTTATATGGTTGGTTGCGTGTGGCCTCCACAATGTGGCCGCAAACGAATTTACGTATTGGAGCGCTGAAGGTGAGTGGTTTATTATATTTATTAAATATTTTCGATGTTATAGTTAAATTTATATAAATAAATCGGTAAAAAACCGAGCCTCAAGCACTTCCACTGCATTTGAGATCATCTATATGTTCTTATGTTTTTATTCCATTCAACAGGCCATCGTTGAGCAAGCTTCGTACGCACCATTCGCCAGCACGAGCTTCTACTTCGGCATGACAGTGCTGGAGGGTAAAGGCTATGAAGCGGCTAAAGCTGAAGTCAAAGATAAATTCCCAAAAACCGTTAAAGTAAGTTTTTTTAGATTAATTTCACACTTCAAACACAACAATAATTTTAAATTTTATTCCGCTTACAGATTGCCATTTTCATCATTCCAGTTTTGCAGACAATTAACTTCGGTTTAATACCCGAACCGAATCGAATTTTATTTGTTAGTTTTTGTAGTCTCTTCTGGATCACATTTTTAGCACACATGCAGAAGCAGGGTGATAAATTGAAACTCGAAGAGCAAAAGTCGAAACAACAGTTAAAACAGTTCCAACATCATTTAGCATTGCCGCAGAATGAGAGTTTAATACCAAAAGTTAATAATGCATTTGCGCTATAATGACTGAAACGCATAATCACGCACACACACACACTCACATAGACTACATATACATACATACATATACTAAATATATTTATAGCTAGAAAATAACGAAAAAATATGTGATTATATACGCTTACCGAAACGCTACATGCATATTTTATATTTATACGATTTTACTTACATACATACATACTTAACTATAATACATATATAGACAATTATAATTGGGGATTTTAAAAATGTTAACGACAAATAAAGTGATGATTTAGCGACGATTTAAATTCATTTTTTATTTATTCTTTTTTTTTATTTTTCTTTTTTTATTTTTTATAATTTTTTTTTTTTAATTTTTCTAATATTTTTTTATTTATTATATTATTTTATTTTCTTTCTTATCATATTTTCCCCACTTATATTACCTAAAATCCACTTCCTATAACAAGCAACATTAGTAAATACACCAGGATATGTGCCACATGGCTTTAGACTCCACGAAACGATGCCAATTTGTTGTTTACCCATGAGTAGCGGTCCACCCGAGTCACCATTGCATTGTCCCTGCCGAGTACCTTCAGGTGCTAGAGCGCATATATTTGTGCTATAAAGTTGTGATTCTGTGCGCTCTCGGCATTCTTCGCGCGAGATTAACTCCAGTTCTACCTTTTGCAATTGCTGTTGCAGGGAACCTTGAGTCTGAAAATAACAGTGAAGACTAAGTAATACATTTATTCATTATAATTTTTAAAACCCACCTCGTTTAAACCCCAACCGACAAACAATAAGGACGCTTCTTTTGGTTTAACTTCGGAGCAACCTTCATCCCCAGCGAGTGTGACCAAGTTCACGTCTTTGATCGCACTTTCCAACTTCAATAGCGCCAGATCGTGTATTGCTATGGTGTGACTATATCCCTCATGTCGTATTATTTCACTGACATTCATCAGTTTTGATTTTGTTGGCTTCAGTTCATTTGTGCCATATTGTACGATCAGTTCTTCGGGTTTCTTGGTGTACATTAAACAATGAGCTGCCGTTAAAACCCATTGCGGTTGTATAAGTGTTCCAGCACAAAAATGTTGCCTATTCCGAGGATGCCGTAGTGAGACCTTTAAAAAATATTTTAGGTAAAATTATATATGGATCAGAAAAATGAGGATAATTTTTTTAATATTTGAGCATTAAGTATCCTTAATGATCGTGTGAAGCTCTTAAGTTATTTAGTTTGATTAGGTTTTTATCAGCTTCTGTATTCACTGGAGCATCTAACTTTAGTCCGAAATTACAATATTGATACCTTTAATAGAACAGATAAAGATCGGCCGAGCAATTAGTCCGGACGACTCACTGGGGAAAAGGCTTGAAGGAAGTATCACTTTCAATTTTGTTCATTGAACAGCAATCCTTTCTTTACGAGCTCAAAAATAGAATATTTTTTCTTTGCCTTCATTGAATCATATTTGTGAGAGAAATATTTCGAAAATTTCTTCTAAATATGATCTTCTCAGTCGCTTACACTGCACACTGAGAAAAACCGCTTGAGAAATCACGATCAACTCAGAATAAGCCGAGACTATGACTATTCAACCCCATTGCCAATTCTCTTAACTTCAATAGAAGTGTTCTGATTGAAGGTCAACGAATCCATTTAATCTACTAAAAATTTAATACTGTAACCCATAATGGCCGGCTGAAAAACAAGTGATCCTTTTCAGCATACGAAAAACCTCTTTTGGAAAGAAAAAAAATCCATTTTATTACATTTCCTTTATAATTTATTCTTTATTATCCTTTGTGTTTTGCCAACAAACTGGCTACGCCTTTTTTACTACGCACTATAATGAGATTGCCCGTTGTCAGCTCTTCCCACGACTCATCCCAATCGCCATCATCACGATCATTACCGATCATCTGTTGCATCCAGTCCACATAAGCAGAGACTTCCGTAAACACACCGGGATATGGCGCCACAGTGCACGGCTTGCGACTCCACGAAACAATGCCCACCTGTTGACCATCCACCAACAACGGACCGCCCGAATCGCCGCTACACTGACCACGACCACCTTCCGGCACACCGGCACAGATTGTGGTGGCGTGCAATGGTATGCCATGTCGTTGACTGCACTCCTCATCGCTGAATGTCTGAAGGTGCACCTTTTGCAATTGTTTTTGTATGACGCCACCGGTCTGTAAGAGGTGTAAGAGGAATATTTAAGTGAGTGAATGTTGAAAATTTCAAATTTTTTTCGAACTCACCGCATTCAGTCCCCAACCAATCAGCACAGCGGGCATAGCCTCCGCTGTATCCTGCTGCGCTGCCGGCAAATGCACGGCGCGCACTTTAGCACTAAACTTGAGTGGTGACTGCAGACGCAACAGCGCGATATCGTTGATATGCAAGTTGCCCGGTTGATAATTTTCATGCACTATTACTTTACTGACATTCGACACTTTGGTGCTGTTCGCATCCAATTCGTTGCCGCCAAATTGTATACTCAATTGCTCCGGCTGCGATTTCACCACACAGTGTGCCGCGGTGAGCACCCAAACGCGATTCAAAAGCGAAGCGCCACACTTGTGACGGCCGTCGGAAGCGCGACGCAGGGATACCTTAACCGAACGAGAAGAAGAACTTTCAGTTTTGAACTTTAAACCGCCGATAACTGCTTAACTATATACTCTAAAACTTATTCACCACGCTTTAACAACTACTCACCACAAAAGGAAATTCGCCTTCATTAGCTTGTGTGCCATTTACGATTCGAGGATAGAATGCCTGACACCTGTCAACCAAGCAGACGAGACTTAAACTGTAAAACAAAAATAACCATACAAATCCACCGCTTTGAGCCATGCTTGTTTGCAGGGCTCGACTGTGTTATGACTGTGCACTGAATACGTCGTGTTTTGCGGTTAGAACGTGTTTATATTGCAACAAAAAAATTGACGGTCGCGTTGCATAGCTGCGAATTTAGGTTAATTGCGGCAACATGGGGCGGCGCTGCGTATACTCGACCTTTGCCTGAATTGCATGGAAAAGTGATAAGAAATTCTATACATATATACACCTGTACATATGTATATGCATGTTTGTATGCGCGTAACCTTTTATTTTGTGCCTTTGAAATGCACATTGTTTTAGAGTGGAAAACCGACTTCCAGTGAATTTTGTGTCATGTATGTATGTACTAGTATACTATTTAGCCATATATGTAAGTAGGTGGGTGTATTTTGTAGTTGAAAAAACATGCAAATACATATATAAATATTCACTTATGCATTCAAAAGCAAATAAAACAATAAAAAATACAGCTATTGTAGTAAGTCAGTGTTAATAGTAGCCTGTATGCGCGTGCACTTTTTCAAAATCAAGGCCAGCATTTTAAGCACAAAGAAATAAATAATCATGCGGAAACAATTGAAGAATGTAAATTCTCAATTAATTCGTTTAAGTTATAAATAATAAATTTATAGTGCGAACAATTAAAGAAGGGCTTCGGGATTAAGCGAAATATTTTTATTTTATATTTATTTATTATATTTAGTACCAGGTTAGGTTAATACATGGAACAATTTTTTCCAAAACACTCACTTGATCTCCTTGACTGCTGTCTTGTCCGTTTGATTTCGAAACATACCTAGCTTTCAAGATCAATGAACCGTCAACGCTTTGTTTATATTTTGAATAGGTCATTGACCTGAGCCAAAAGTCATTGATCCTGGAAAAAGTCTTGATTAGATTTTCAACAACTTGTCAACTTGCTGTCCCCAGTCTACTTGCATGTCTTCCAATCAGACAATGACCTGTTAGCATTCTTAGTATAGTTCTTAAGTGCGCTTTCACACGCGTCAATTCCTGTTGCGGCAATTCTTGGTTTATAGGGGGGATAGAGGGGAACGAGGAGAGGAGAATCGCGCCAAGTATGCAGTCTGCAAGAGAATGAGAGAAAAACACAAATAGAGTTGTCGAACACAAATTCCTCGTGTGAACGCAATGGGCAACAGCAAAAGAGAATCGCCCGAGAATTTGAGACAGTGGTGTCCCGTGTGAAAGCGCACTAAGTCATTCCCTTTGTATTTCAATATTCGACATGTGCGGCGCTTATACCTTTTACGCATTTAGGCCACATTTGTCTGCTTGTTGAGAAAGTCTTGGATTGTTTCCACAAAGATTCAGCTATATCTATGGCATATTTGTCGATTAAGTGTCTACAAGTGACCAGAGGCATGTATATTCGCTCTTACTGGGAATATAATATTAAGGTGGACCGGGAATGCCACTGTGTCTTGAAACCCATTGCAGGTTTATAGTGAAATAAACAGCTAGACCCACTAATAGCTCCAGGCATTATTTTACTATCTTCAATGAGACTCGTAAGAAACTTTAGTGATTTCAAGGCCGCTTGGCCATCTGTAAAAATAAATACATACATTTCTTATTGCAAGTACCCTCTTTGTAAAAAATAGAAGACTTTCTATGATTACATTAATCTCCGCTTGAAAGACACTCAGTGAACTGGTAGTCGGAATGCGATTCTTGTATCTAATTTTCCTTCCACTCGTTCATCTAGTTTGGACCCGTCTGATCCTTCGGATTTGTTTTCCTTTCGAGTCAAATGAGGGCAAGTTTGTTTCGATTAAGGGTTAAGGGATCAGGTGTGATAAATTTGAATTTTTAATTAATTATCCGAAAAAAAAAATATTTTTAGTTTTAAAATATTAAAACATATAATAAATAAAAAATATTTAAAACATAAAATATTTAAAATAAGCGATGCATCTGATGAAATATAGAAAACTTAGCAACTTTTATTAAATGATGATTTAAGTGAAAGTGATTTAAAAACGGAGTATTAAATTATAAATAAACTGCATTAAAATAATTATATAAACTACATAAAAATGGCTGCCTTCTTGCAACGATTTAAGATGATGCTGCAACGGTATCCCGTTACGCGCGGTATGGTTTCCTATAGCCTGATTTGGCCGACCAGTTCGTTAATACAACAGACCTTCGAAGGGAGAAGTTGGCGTAAATATATTTTTAATATGATTTATTTTATATTATATAATATAAATTTTTTTCTTATAATTTATTAAAATTTTACTTTCAAGCTTTTTTGTTAATATTAATAAATTAATATTTTAAATTTATATTAAATTTTTCCATCAGCTGACTACGATTGGTGGCGTGCGTTACGTTTCAGTCTATATGGCGGTCTTTTTGTTGCACCAACGCTATACAGTTGGATTAAGGTCTCCAGCGCCATGTGGCCACAGACATCACTGCGTACGGCCGTTTTCAAAACAGTCGTGGAACAAATGTCCTACACACCTGCTGCCATGACATGCTTTTATTTCATAATGAGTCTGTTGGAGATGAAGACTGTGGGCGAAGCCGCGGCGGAGGTGCGCAAAAAATTCATACCCACGTATAAGGTAAGCAATGAGGAGGCTTTAATATTACTTAAACATATTTAATTTAATTATTTTGCTTTCACAGGTCGCCATGTCCATTTGGCCCATTGTTGGCATCATAAATTTCTCCGTCGTACCAGAGAAGAATCGTGTGCCTTTCATCAGTGTTTGTAGTTTGTTATGGACATGCTTTCTGGCTTATATGAAGCATCTGGAACATCAGCATGTCGATGAAATGGAGGGTATATTCACATCAAAGGAGGCTAAAGTGAAATTATAAATGGTTGACATAGTATGTATTATAGTTTTTAATACTAATTTTAATAAATTATTTGAAATTTGTGGTCTGTAATAATTAATAAAATGTAACTAGTTTTTTAAATAAATAATAATATTTGTTGTCCAAATTTGAATATTAAGAAAATTATTCACATTTTACATAAAAAAATAGTTCAAAATTAATATTTAAAATCTAAAAATATTGAAAATAATATTCTTAATATCTTGCTTATATTGCAGTGAAAACAAGGTTGCCAGATTATTAAAGTAGTTTTTTTATACAAATATATAAATATTATATTTACCAATACATTACTAAAATATATTTTTTGTTTTTATTATCAAAAATACTATTTTCAATTAATATGCTTTCATATGTTTTCAAAACCAACGCAACAGTTTGTTGCTAATACAGTGACTACAAAACTGTTTCTTTCCAATTGACATTTAATTTGACGTTTACTAATGTCATTGTGTCCACACCTTTATTAGGGCGGTGTTTTCTTGTATGTGTGTGTTGACAATAGTTTTTTAGTGTAGTTTACATTTGTGTATTTTCTAATTGTTGTTAAACAAGAGTGGGTTTTAATTAAAATAAAGAAATTATTTAACTAAAGAAATGCGCAATTTTACAAAGCAACAGTCGACAGACACGGCAGATACCAGCGTTGAAAAAGGCGATTATCCGCGTGCATCAAGTGAGTGCTAACAAGTAGTGTTCGGTTGCGCATCAATTAAACCAGCCGCAGCCCTAAATACTGATTCACCAATTTGTTTGTGTACATTCTAAAACATGTTTAAAATGTAATTCAATGTTTAGATGGCGTTGTGCTCGGTGGAATTGTCACTTTTGTGGCATATTTCTTTCTGATGATGGCATTCTGTTCACCCTATTGGATAGAGTCGTATGAGGAAACACACAGCAGCTTCAAGAATATGGGCTTGTGGGAGTATTGTTTTAAGAATTTTGTGTATCCATATTACCAATTTCCGCGACAATTCAATGGATGCCACAATATCTTCAGTCATGTATGTTGTTATATAGGATTTTATTTCATGTATATATTTAAAGTCATAATAATTAAATGCCACATTTTTGTACAGGAATACTATGTCATCAGAGAGTACCTGCTACCTGGTTGGCTAATGTCTGTACAAGCTTGTGTTACATTGGCTTTTCTACTAACATTCACATCTTTAGCCATATTAGCGCTAGTTGTTATACGTCTGCCATTGAAAGGTGTGCTACAATATGAGTGGTTGATGATAAGAATTTCATATCTCTGTACAGCTAGCTCTTGTAAGTAGCATATTTATATACATTAAATGCATTCAATTAATTATTTTGGCGTTAATTACTTTGGCAGCGCTACTACTATTCTTGGCTGTATGCATTTTCGGTGGTTGTGCCTATCGTCGTGATTGGCTTATGTACCCGAAATTCAATGTGCTCGGTTGGTCTTATGCTGTTGCAGTTGTCTCATTTATTACACTCGGATTGGGTGCAATGATTTTGCATCGCGAAGCTCGTCATGCCTACGATTTACGTGGTGAACAGAAAAATTTAGTTATGCAAATGGAAATGCAGGAACCTGGCTATCAACCACCTAGACACCATCACAGTACCTCACGTAGTCTACATGGTTACATATAAAAGACAAGAAAAAACTTCAAAAATTTAATATTCCAATTATGAAGTATTTCATATAGAGGAGTGTAGTTCAAACACTTTTTTACGATTTTGTCCATTTTACGATTGCAATTAGTTTTAAGTGTGTGTTCACAAGATTACTTCTTATAGTGTATAACTTCATGTACACTCAATACAACGTGCGCCAGCATTCTTTCAACTACAATTCGATACATATTCCAATAATATTATAACCGATAAGAAGTGCCTTAGTTTTATAGTCGAATTGAATTATATTTAGCTAATTACTTGAGAAATTTTTATACACAAACATAATTATCTATATATTTGTACCTCGAATATTTACAAATCAGCTATCAGCATTGTCATGAACCATCCGTCCAAATTTTATAAAAACATACACATACATATCTACTGCTAAAACTGATATAAATAAGAAATATCTATATATTTGAAAATCTATATAAGTGCAATGTGGCATTGAAAAGCTATTGTTAGCTCGAATATTAACACTAATTCTTTTTTAATAAAGACACTTTTCGATACAACCAAAATTTTTTAGTTCATAATAAAAAAAATAACACAATCTTCAAATTAGCATTAATGAGCTATACAAGATTTATTGCTTTAAGAGATATGTTTATGTTTGTCAACTTACCTTTTCGTTTATGACGTTTTAGCTAATATCTCAAACTGATAACGTTTCGAGTGATGTTTGGCCTTCAGTACTTTATTAAAAACATTTAATCATACATATATACATACATAATTAGATAGTGTGTAAATGAAATATTGTTAGTAGTTAAACTTTAGAGTTTACAACACCTGACAGTACGTGAATCACCCTATCTAACTGCATATTCATAAATATTGTTAAATTGTTATCACAACTCTTATCCTGTCCTTACCTGTTACTGATAATAGATTTCTTTTTTTCTTGATAAATTACCGCTATTGGCAAAATGTGAAAACTTATTGACAATTGTTGCTCATACAGCATTTGGAGCTCGCGCGGTTAACTTGGTTTTTCGAATATTTTTGCGTGTCTTAGTATTATTTTATTTTTGTAATAATGCAACTCCGTGGTTTATTGCTAATTGTGTTGGTGATTGGTTTTGAAAAATGTAAGCAAGTGTTCAATTTTATAAAATCTAAAAATGTGTTAAAGAAGTTTGTTTTAAAACGAATTAATAATGAAAATGGAATCTGAAAATTAATATATATATGAAGTACAATAATTTAATGGTGCTAACATACATACATACTATATAAACGTGGAAAAGACTCAAGACTGAAAAAATAATTTTACAAATCATACAAAATCATGATTACAACAACAAAAACATAATTCCTAATGACAAAGTGATCAATTAAAAGTGAAAAAATCGGTTTTCTGATTGTTTAAAAAACTATTTAATTAAGAATATATACTCAAATGTTTGAAGGAAGTGATTATTATAAAGCGTGTATGTATTCGACTACTTTCAATGACAATATTAATTAAAATGTATTATGATTTATCAATAATTGATTTGAAAAAAAAAGCACTACCAATTGCAATATTATATGACAAATAATCAATAGGAGAAACCCTTTGAAACACGTTATTGAATGTACTATCTTATCAACAGCAGCAAATATCTTGGCAAAAACCTATCAACATTCTTCCAACTATATAAATACACACATGCTCTATATAACTGCGAATGTGCAATGTGTGATTCAACGCTGTTATTGGATTTTTATCAAACACTGTATAACCTAGGGCAGCATCCTACATGCTACATTAACCGCAATTTGTGATATTTGAAAAAGTTTAAAAAGACATATGAAAAAAAAGGTTTTAGACACAGCAACATTAAAATTAGAGATTGCTGAAGAAATAACTTCTGTACCGACTATCACTAGTATATAGTATATATTATATACTAGTATAGAAATATATTTACCCATTTATACGAATTGTTAATGATATGACGTCGCAAATAATTCACAACTTTTTTTTCAATAGAATATATATTACCTTTGTATAGTGAGTGTCATTGAAAATTATCGCGATTACGAAATTTGAAATTGTCCGATTTCGTAAATAAATCAATACATATTAACATATAGGAAGTGTTGATTCACAGTAAATAAACATATAAATGTATGTATGTTTGTATTATCTGAGAAAAGTTTTAATATTTTGATTACAAATAGTAAATTATTTATTTAAACTGATAATCAATGATACTTGATAAAATTAGGAAGGACAAGTTAGCTTGAAGAACGTATGCTATATTCACATTGAATTTTAAAAGAACAAAAACTAATAATATTTTTTATAGCTTACTCACAGAGTGACTCGAAATTGGATCCACGTATCATAAATGGCGTAGAGGCGCCTATATCACGCACCAAATTTCAAGTATCCATACGACTGAAACAACATGATCGCATATTTGGTAGAGGACATATATGTGGTGGCTCATTAATTGGGCCAAATAAAGTTCTAACGGCAGCACATTGTTTATATAAGTAAGTCACATACTCGATAAAAATTTAATTAAATAACTTTTATACACAATTTGATATAAAATGGATATCATTGCTTTATACTATCTTTATTATATTTGGATAATGAAATCCCTACAAAATATAGAAATATCTGCATTTATTGGTATAATAAAAATCAATTTTATCTTTATTCAGTACAGATAGAAAGCGTTATCGGAAGGCGAAAGAATTTATAGTTGTAATGGGCACACAAAATCGATTTTCACGCGTCAATGGTACGATTGTTTCGGATGTCACGTCGATAGCTTACACGAATTCCTTTAGTTTGGATACAATGCGTGATGATGTTGGAGTTATGTTCTTAAAGACCGGACTACCAGCGAATAAAACACACTTGACTGTATCTCCAATTGTACTGAGCAATTCATCAGTTGCGCCGGGTACTAAATGTCAGGTCTCAGGTTGGGGTAAAACTTCGCAGGTCAGTGGTTAATATATTAAATATAAAAGTTTCGCTTAAACATTACTTATTTTCCTCACAGGGTTTGCTATCTACCGACTTAATGATGACTAATGTGAGCATTATACAGCAAGGCGTTTGTAGGACCTCATATGGCAATGGTATTGTTGAAGGCATGTTTTGTGCAGGCAGCTTATTAGGTGGCACTGACTCGTGTCAAGGTGACTCCGGTGGTCCGCTTGTTTGTAACAACGAACTGGTCGGTATTGTGTCCTGGGGAAATGGTTGTGCGCAAAAAGGATTCCCTGGCGTTTACTCGAATGTGAGTTACTATCGCAATTGGATTGATAGCCGCAATGCTTCAGCACCAGTGGATTACAGTTTCGGTTTTCTATCATTAAGTTTTACACTAGCTCTGGGTATTTTATTTAATTGAAGCAAAACGACTTTATTCATGTATATACATAAGTAGGATTTTGTATTTTCATAGTAATTATTTATATATATGTATATGTGTATGTAAATATATTTTTTAAAATCTTTACAAACAATTTAGTTTACAATTAATAGTGTTATTATACATTTGAGCGAACATTACATTAATTGAGCAGTTAATTTGTATAATATATTAATTTTTAACAACAGTGTCACCTCTATTTAATAGCAACATTCACAAATTCACACATAAAAATATTATACACATTTAAAAATTATTGTACAAAACAGCTTTGAGTTAAAATAGAATGACCCATGTGCCTTCAGCGTCTAACACTTACAATTTCGACTCCGTTGTTGCTCCTCCGTCAACTCTATATCCCCGTAACCCAAACGCACTGTATTCCCACCACTACTCGGGAAGTTTATATTTGGCATGCAGCGCGTCTGTGTCATCAAACGCGATAGTTCCGAATTGGTAGCTACATTCTCCATGCGTAACATGACGCGTTCCACCAACATTTCTACCGCCTGTCTTATATTATAACCGGTGCATGCGCTTGTCTCGATGTAGGGCAGGCGATAACGATCCGAAAGTGCACGCACTTGTTCATGGCTGACAGCACGCACAGATTCTAAATCGCATTTATTACCGCATAAGACCACATCCGGATCCTCCGAATAGGCATGCATACGTAATTGTTCTAACCAATTACTAATTTCAAGGAAAGATTTCTCGTTGGTCAAATCAAAGATTAGCAGGAAGCCCATTGCATCGCGATAGAAGGCAGTGGTCAACGAACGAAAACGTTCCTGGCCGGCAGTATCCCACAATTGCAGATGGATGCGGTGGTTCCGTCCACGATATGTATATATCTATAGAAGCGTTATAGGACGAGTAAAATGGAAAAGACTCGATTACATTAATGTTGACCGTTAAAATGTGATAAAAATATACAAATTATTATGAATTCTTCGAATTATACACTTATATACGTTACACTGTACATATGAATATGTAATATGAGAATAGTTCAATTAAAACAATTATGCACCCTGTTCATTCATAAACCAAATTATCTGAGTCGCCCTGCAATTCATTTATTTACATATTTGACAGTTTGAAATGAAATTTTATTCCGCCATTCTTCAACTATTGTGTGAAATGTGATGAAAAAGTATTTTATTGTGAAAAATGCAAGGTTTTTAATATTATTTATGTAATTAGTGATTGACAATTCAAATAAGTGTTTGTTAAAGTGTTAATATATAGTGAAATGAACTTAAAACAACTTCTTAATAAAATGAAATAGAACAAGCAATTTCAGGCACTCACCAATCGTTTCTCCCGGAAATCAATGCCAACGGTAGATATAAATTGTGAATGAAATTGTCCATCAGTATACTGATATAGAAAACTAGTTTTGCCCACTCCAGAATCTCCGAGTGCCAGAAATTTCATCAAAAAATCATAATCAATATTTGCCATCGCCATTCTATTTTTCTTCTGGCTGAATAATGGAATAGTTTGTCTCACGTCACAGATACTTGTTTACTTTCAATGGACCAATTTAGATTGTTGATTTGCATAGAGTCTCTTCACTATCTACTAGTATGATATTAAGTCCATGTGCATACATACATATGTACACACTGCAAATGTAATATTCTTGTTAGTGTTGCTTGAGATGTCCTTCTGAAAGTGGAAAAACAAACAAGTATAATGAAGACCGGTCGGCAATTTGTATAGCGGGAACAACAATAAAATCAGGTGAGTGTGTAAGTTAGATGAATAATGCATGCTGACAAAGTAGCGTCCAATTATTTTTCTGTTGAATGCCAAACCATTTCCTGCGATAGCCTTTTATTTATTTTTTCATACGAACACTTATGTTATGGTATATTACGAATAATAATATTCTAGAAAAGCATATGAATAAAAGCCTAGAATATAGCAAAGTTCTTGGAAAAGCCATACATTCAGCGGTATGACTATATGGAACTAAAGTTTACAAAATAGATAAGATTGATTATAAATAGCTCTGATTCAGAATATACGGTGTTATTTAATTATTTAGTTAAATAAGCTTCCTGGTTTGAATTATTTAGTACATTTTCAATCAAATTTTAGTTCCATATTTTCTATATTCGATTCGAAGGTCCTTGGCACACATTTGTATTATTTTATTAGCTTAAATATTAAATAAATTATATATAAAGTTCATTCAGTGTTTATATTATAGATTTAATTGATTAATTATCTGTTGAATGCATAGCTATTTGTTCGTATACATAAATAAATATGTGGGAAATGGTTTTTCCTCTAATAAGCATCACTAGATGATTTAGCAAATCAAAATCTACATCTTCACAACTCAGTTTCTGTGTAAACGTATGTGGATATGTTAAAGCACATTTTGTATGAATTGTATATGAGTGTATTGGTTTGATGCCTTTGTTGCTCACATTTTGTGGCATCATTGTTCGCAACCATGAAATTTCTATAGTGAATATTGACTGTCAATTTTGATTTTATCGCCCACGCAAACGCAGTTCAATATGAGCAACTTGCAAACATACATTCATTCATATTAATGGTTAATGGTCATATACATACTTATAATTATGTATACATAAACCTGATGAACTGCTGAATATTTATATAAATATATATGCATATATATAAATTCGAAGACTGGTAAAGAAGGAGCTCAGCATCCTCGTCACATCAATTAAATCGATTAGGTTTTTTGTGTGCTACCAACAAATTCACACATTGTTGATTATTTTAGGGTGAGAAATTAAACGCCAACATTTGAGAAAAAAAAAAACAAAAATATATAAAAGAAAATCGGTATATCTTTTATGGAAAATAATACTACTGACCATTTTAAAATAATGTTAATTTACCACCAATGTGTTAAGTGTTTCAATAACATCTAATAATAGCAATGTAGTGTACAATGTAAATCATCTACAGACCGCCAGTGACCTTTTATGAGCCTAAGTTCATGGTGTGGCATAAATTTTGTGATTAATATATATTTCAATTTAAGAAATACGTACATACAATTGATTTTATGTGCGTGAAAGTCAAGAAATTTTGATCTAACTTTGAAAATGTAATCATTCGTTTGTACTCACACCCCGACCTATAGCTCACGCAACATGTATGTACATATGTATGTATATGTATAGCGTGCAATCCTTCACAGGATAATGCCACAAAAGTACAAAAGCTGAAGCAACCTCCATTAGACATAAGTATATACAAGCAACATTAAGTCTTCTGCAAGTACATAAGCCAGCATGGTGTAGGGTATTCGTTATTAGAGGAGAAGTAAACAGTTGCCCAGCGAACAAAAACTTTTGAATTATCAGATAGTATACCGAAAGTAATAATTGAGGGTACGCTAAATTATATAAGGAGGAGTATATAGACAGTATCTTTTCAAATTTATCCTTATTTATGTGTCTCGAAGTGAGGTACTGTACCTTCTTCTTCTTGACTGGCCAATTCTTAAGGGACCATAAATCTTCCGCAAAACCTTTCTCTCGAAAACCCCTAGTGCCGTCTCATCGGATGTTGACATCGTCCACGCTTCTGCACCGTAAAGTAGGACGGGAATGATGAGAGACTTGTAGAGTTTGCTTTTGTTCGTCGAGAGAGGACTTTACTTTTCAATTGCCTACTTAGTCCATAGGAGCACCTGTTGGCAAGAGTGATTCTGCGTTGGATTTCCAGGCTGACATTGTTATTGCTGTTAATGCTGGTTCCCAGGTAGACGAAATTATCTACAACTTCAAAGTTATGACTGTCAACAGTGACGTGGGAGCCAAGACGCGAATGCGCTGACTGTTTGTTTGACGACAGGAGATATTTCGTCTTGTCCTCGTTCACCACCAGACCCATACGTTTCGCTTCCTTATCCAGTCTGGAGAAAGCAGAACTAACGGCGCGGGTGTTGTTTCCAATGATATCGATATCATCGGCGTACGCCAGTAGCTGTACACTCTTATAGAAGATTGTACCTTCTCTGTTTAGCTCTGCAGCTCGTATTATTTTCTCCAGCATCAGGTTAAAGAAATCACACGAGAGTGAGTCACCTTGTCTGAAACCTCGTCTGGTATCGAACGGCTCGGAGAGGTCCTTCCCGATCCTGACGGAGCTTTTGGTGTTGCTCAACGTCAGCTTACACAGCCGTATTAGTTTTGCGGGGATACCAAATTCAGACATCGCGGCATAAAGGCAGCTCCTTTTCGTGCTGTCGAAAGCAGCTTTAAAGTCGACAAAGAGATGGTGTGTGTCGATCCTATTTTCACGGGTCTTCTCCAAAATTTGGCGCATGGTGAATATCTGGTCCGTTGTTGATTTTCCAGGTCTAAAGCCACACTGATAAGGTCCAATCAGTTTGTTGACGGTGGGCTTTAGTCTTTCACACAATACGCTCGACAGAACCTTATACGCGATGTTGAGGAGGCTTATCCCACGGTAATTGGCGCAAATTGTGGGGTCTCCCTTTTTGTGTATTGGGCAGAGTACACTGAGATTCCAACCGTCAGGCATGCTTTCTTCCGACCATATTCTGCAAAGAAGCTGATGCAAGCACCTTATCAGCTCTTCGCCGCCGTATTTGAATAGCTCGGCCGGTAATCCATCGGCACCCGCCGCCTTATTGTTCTTCAAGCGCGTAATTGCTATTCGAATTTCTTCACGGTCGGGCAATGGAACATCTGCTCCATCGTCGTCGATTGGGGAATCGGGTTCGCCATCTCCTGGTGTTGTACTTTCACTGCCATTCAGCAGGCTGGAGAAGTGTTCCCTCCACAAACTCAGTATACTCTGGTCATCAATAACTAGATCACCTCTGGAGGTCCTACAGGAGTGCGCTCCGGTCTTGAAACCTTCAGTTAGTCGCCGGATCTTTTCGTAAAATTTTCGAGCAATACCCCTGTCGGCCAGCTTGTCAAGCTCTTCATACTCACGCATTTCGGCCTCTTTCTTTTTTTGTCTGCAAATGCGTCTCGCTTCCCTCTTCAGCTCTCAGTATCTTTCCCATCCCGCTCGTGTTGCGGTCGATCGCAACATTGCGAGGTAGGCAGTCTGTTTTCTCTCCACTGCGAGACGACAATCCTCATCATACCAGCTGTTTTTTTGGCTTTTCCGAAAACCAATGGTTTCGGTTGCAGCTGTACGTAAGGAGTTTGATATGCCGTCCCACAGCTCCCTTATACCGAGATACTGATGAGTGCTCTCAGAGAGCAGGAGTGCAAGTCGAGTAGAAAATCGTTCGGCTGTCGGTTGTGATTGCACTTCTCGATGTCGAACCTTCCTTGTGTTTGTTGACGTGTACGCATTTCTACACAAAGGCGGGTGCGTATCTTAGCTGCTACAAGATAGTGGTCCGAGTCGATGTTGGGACCACGAAGCGTACGCACATCAAAAACACTGGAGACATGTCGTCCATCTATCACAACATGATCGATCTGGTTGCGAGTGATTCGATCCGGGGACAGCCAAGTAGCTTGATGGATTTTCTTATGCTGGAATCTAGTACTACAGACGACCATATTTCGGGCCCCGGCGAAGTCGATCAGCCTCAGACCGTTTGGTGATGTTTCGTCATGGAGGCTGAATTTTCCGACTGTTGTGCCCAAGACACCTTCTTTACCCACCCTGGCGTTAAAATCGCCAAGCACGATTTTGACATCGTGGCGGGGGCAGCGCTCATAGGTACGTTCTAGGCGCTCATAGAAGGTATCTTTGATCACTTCGTCCTTCTCTTCCGTCGGGGCGTGGGCGCAAATCAGCGATAAGTTGAAGAACCTCGCTTTGATGCGGATTGTGGCTAGACGTTCATCCACCGGAGTGAATGCCAGGACTCGACGACGGAGTCTCTCTCCCACCACGAACCCCACACCGAATTTGCGCTCCTTTATATGGCCGCTGTAGTAGATGTCACAAGGACCCACCTTCTTCCGTCCTTGTCCCGTCCATCGCATTTCTTGGATTGCGGTGATGTCAGCCTTTACTCTTACGAGGACATCAACCAGCTGGGCAGAGGCATCTTCCCAATTAAGGGTCCGGACATTCCAGGTGCATGCCCTTATTTCGTAGTCCTTTAAACGTTTGCAGTGGTCGTCATCAAAATTGGGGTCTCTCATCCGAGGCTGTTTTTTCTTTTTCATTGGGGGGTGTTTTTATGTGGTGGGTCCCAAACCCTACGCACAACCGCATAGGCGGGTTTCGCCTTCTCACTTTAGCTCGCCTCCAAACGGATGTCTGTTGGCTACCCAGAGGATACTTGGTCTAAGACCGGAAGTCGTGAGCTGCTTGAGCCACATGTAAAAGAATCGTTACTGGCCACTCCCAAGTGAATGACAGTCAGAAACTTTCCTCACTTACGTGAACTTCTACATATGACTCCATCCAGGTACTGTACCTGCTTCCCGAATAACTTATATTTGACTTTGGATTTAAAATTAATATCAGAAAAGTTAAGGTGCAAATTTCTACTATTAAAACTACCCCGGAAGAGCAAAATCAGACCATGACCTCATCCAATTCCCATTTGACGAGAGCTAGCGGTCGACGTGGTGTAGTAGGACCACTGTTCTGGACTTTAATTTGAGCCCTGGTCATCTTAACAATACGAAAATTGCTTTTTAATAAGATTTAGTCTCCATAAATCATCAATTTGTTTGAGTATCTAATTTTCGATTTCACCTAAATTAAACATTTAACTTTTCCTAAATTTTTTGCATAGTTCTCATATATTTGCATGAAAAATCTTATGAAATTTATAATTTTTCTATTTTACTCAGAAACAACTAATTTTTGCTTACTGGTTTACGGGTTACATTGTTTGGTTAGGTTTTTGTGTACAAGCTTTGTTACATTTTCCACATTTTTTTCTAAATAGAGATGTTGTATATTACTTGTTCTTCCCTTTTCTCAGTAATAAGAGGTAAAGAAAAAGAATAACCTCAGCGTAAAGTGTTTTGAAGAAATCGTGCTCGTACACAAGGTGAAACTTGTGAAAGTGAAGAGTTTTACATTAAAAGTTGCCAAACTCACCGTCAATTATGGGCATGTCAATGGCGAGCTTTATAAGTAATACAAAGTATTTTGTTTATCTGTGTACTAAGCCGTTTTCACTTAATTTCATACAATTTTTGCCATGTCAAATGCATTGCAATAGTTTTTTTTTTTTTGTTATACATTTACCTGCAAGTGCACTCAAACCGTTTCCGTTGAAAACTGCTTGTGGTTTACAAAGTCGTAAATACGGACAATAAGCAGCTTATAGATGACATAAGATTTTGTAACATTCGCTGAGTTTCTTCTTAAGAACTAATGTGGAACATGTACAAATTCCCATCAAACTTACTACTTTACTGCTTACTGCAGTGACCTTTTCCCTGTATATCTTGTATTTGTGGTTGTTAAAGCATTTATTGCCATTGGTTTCATGCTCCGATCGTTACTTGAGTGGCTTATATTTTTTCGACCAATCTAAGTGGATTTAGTCTGTTATTAAATCATTTATGTTTGTACATTCACTAAATAGCCTGGCACTGAATGGCACTCAAGCACAAAGTTTTATTCTTTTGTTTTTATGGTGGAGTCTGCAAAAGGTCGAAAGCAAACCATCACGCTAGCGCCGAAATTTTTATAAGTTTGTATATGTATCCTACTGACGTTTATATTTGGTAAAGTTGGTATATTAACAGTTTAGAATGAGTGCGTTGTTTCAAAGTAATTTTGCGGAATAAATTTATTAGGGAACAGTTTGTTTTAGTAAATACAATTTAAAGACATTTCGTCTTTGATACTAATGAAGATTTGTTGAGCTGCCATCATTAAATATAAGTGAGATGGACAAATGAGTCAAAAACTCCAAATCAAATGTGATAAACTAACATCATATTTTAAAATATCAGCCGAATTCAGCATATAGTCGGATATAAGAATTATTTTCAATTTAAGATAGCTGAATGCTAATCAAAAACGGTTGGGATATCAATGAAATTCCTAATTCCTGTGAAAGTACATTCGATGCCCAAATGTATGGAACTCGATTTCTTTTGCATGACCACCACGGGGACGCTTGCAAAAATCGAGACCCTGAACCAATTTTTCGACAGTTTTCAAGCATAAATCGGCCGCTGCTACAATTGCGCGTTCGATATTCATACGAAGTCCATCAATCGTCGCTGGCTTGAACCGCAGGGAATAGTCTAACGGCGTCAAATCGCACGTCCGAGGCGGCCAATTGACTGGGCCATTTCGTGAGATAACACGTTCACAAATTTGGGTTTCAATAAATCGATTGTGACATTCGCGGTGTAGCTTGTGCCGCCGTCCCGTTGGAACCACATATTATTCAAGTCCATATCATTCAATTCGGGCCAAAAATGTTCGCTTATCATTCCCATTCACAGTAACGTGCCGGTCTTTATCATCACGGAAGAAGTACGGCCCAATGACGCCGCCAGCCCATAAACCGCACCGAACCGTAATTTTTTCGAGATGCAATGGTGACTCATGGA
The DNA here is from genome assembly GCF_028554725.1 of Zeugodacus cucurbitae. Classification (NCBI taxonomy): domain Eukaryota; kingdom Metazoa; phylum Arthropoda; class Insecta; order Diptera; family Tephritidae; genus Zeugodacus; species Zeugodacus cucurbitae. The sequence goes on from NC_071670.1 coordinate 50,017,058, forward strand.
GTACACGGGACACGGGAACATTTCGTACTGTGTTTATAGATTCACTAAACGCTCATTTGTTGATTTGACAGGACGATTATGACGACCATAAATTAGACGAAGCGCTCTGACTCCGAATTTCGGTAGTAAATTTTAATAATTTCGACATTTGCCATGATGAAATGGCAAACCTTACTGAATAGAAATGTCAAAAGAGCGGGAAAAATATGCCGTCGTTTGCTGTCCCTATTGGTCTACTTTTGTAGCGTCCTATTGAAAAGCCCTTTACTTTTCTCACCTAATGTATTCTCAAGTGACCAAGAATCGAATAATGCTACAGTTCGAAAATGCTTGAAATCGTTTTACACATACCACAAATTTGAAGTCCTCTGATACGTTAACTTCACAATATATTCATGAAGAACCATTGAATGATTTTATAGCGTGACATCGCACGTCTAAAAATCGGCCTATATTTTTTCAAGACTCCAGATATCGAACATGAGTACTTTAGTGCTTGAGGCTAAGTTTTTACTGAAAATACCGGTAAATCCCTCAGATATTTTATAGAAATTTAGAGATACTCTTTTTCTTTAAATAATGTGTCTCTGTGCCAAAAATTAGTAAAATTAGTTCTTATAGCCCCCATAGCCCCCATATACCTGATATTCGGGGTTTCAAGCTTCCGGTAGAGTCCACCGTATAATCCGTGAAATATGTGAGATATCTTAGCAAAATTAGTTGAACGCGTATTCTATTAAAAAATTTTGATTGGTGGCGTCAATTAGTGAAATCGGTCCAGGAATTACACCAGCTTACATATACAATAAAAAATGTTTTTCGTTATTCTAGACGACTGTAAGCGGAATAATGAATCAAATTGTGTATTATCGTAATGAAATAAAATGAATAATTTGCGAGAGTAAAAAGTTCTGTTTACACCCAAACTTAGCCCTTTTTTACTTTTTTTCATAATATTTGAATTATGTCTTAAGATGTGAAAGATTGTACCTATCTCTAACCTTAGCCATTAAGTTTTAATCCAATACCAACCAAGTAAAGCAACCTTTCAATCTTACTATTGTACTTTTTATAATCTACATATACGAGTATTAGTGAAAATCGTGTGCAGTTTATTCTCCTTAACTTATTCTTAACCTCTTAATTTATTTCTATCTCGAGCAGTAATAAAAACTTTATTACGTCCTTTAAGTTCAAGCACTAAAATATCTATTCATTATAAGAAATTTTCACAGCAGCAGTGAGGCTCTTCTCATGCATAACCTAAGTTTATTTGTTGTCACAATTGCCACAAACAATTAAATTATAGTGACAACAGGAAGCAAAGCACACAGATGCCACTTGAACTGCTGGCGTACTTCATGGAAGAGCATTCCTTCTACTTGTTTGTATGTGAAGAAGGTTGTATGTGTGCGTAACTATGGTTATTGGTGCGTTTCTTTCGTACTTATCGATTGGACACTTGTTAGTGCCCCATTGTTCAAGCACACGGTGTGGCATTGTGCAGTATTAACCCTTAAGTGATGATTTATATTAGTGAGATTTCACTACAAATATTCGTGTTTGAAGTTATTCTACAGAAGAACTTATACAAAATGATAATTATTTAAAAAAATAACGAAATATCTAGAATTACAAGTCAATCAGTAAAAACTTAAAAACATCCACGTCATTCAAGGGTTAACTGTAACTTTGATAGTTCGCTTCATTTACTGACGCTACGGCAATTTCCTCTGGTTTAAGTAGTTCAAGCATTCTTCAATAGCAGCAACAACAGCTGCAGTATGTAATCAATATTTTTGTTGTACAATGCGTTCCTTCATCAGTCTGCAATATACATATATGCGTATCTACAACGCATCGATATGCCTGTAGCTGTTTGTTTTTCTACTTAATACTTCTTATTTATTTTACGTTTATTTGAAACTTTATGTTTGCACAACGTCACTATTACCGTTAGTTGAAAGTGTACACAATTGCTCAAACACTTCAGATTGGCCATCAATGGAATTGTTTTAATCTGCGCCAATGGTCCATATTTGATTAAGTGCGTTTGTATATTGTAGACTTATGTGTGTGCGGTGGCACCCTTTATCTTGCAAATGACTGTTTAAATGACCAAAATATTTTTAAAATTTACAATTACTACACAAAATCTGTTCCCATTGTGTATATGAAAGCTGAAGGGTGCTTTGTGTTTTCCAAATGGGAAAACTGTTAAGGGAAAGCTTAGAAGAGAATTCACTACAAATCCATAAAAGTATTTGTCGATTTTTTTTTTAATTTGAGTTTTGCACAATTTCATTGATAGCTATTTGCGCAAAATACTTTTTTCCACACAAATATCATATCGAAATTTTCGCCAATTTCTATGCCAGCAAATAACTCGTGTATAATGGTTTATTTACGCTTGAACAATTATTTAACTATTTATACTCGTACCTATGTTTGTTAGTTTGCCAACAAGTGTAGATTGTTTAGAAAATTTGTTTTGTGCATCCAAATTATTGAAATTTTCTAACCATGAACACACATGGCGTATGAGTAACCTTCTTCCCATGGAGGTCAGTTTACATTGTGTGGCAATGTACGTGTATTTTTGGAAGCAAAATTGTTTCATTGATCCGTAAAAAATAAAGACTAATTAAACAAGTAATGAAGGGCTATGTATAGGTAAAATAACCGAACATTTTATACTCTCGCAATTTATTGATATAGTTTTATTAAAATACTAGCAAACCGCTCCGGCTTCGCACGGGTTTAAACACACATTTCAAAAATTATAAGTACACACTCTGTCATACATACAGAGGTAGTCAAAATTATTTACACGTCGGACGTTTTTTTACATGTTTCACAGAAAAAGCTTTCGCTTGTTGTTGTTGTTGTCGCAGGGTAACAAAATGCTATGTGGTTGTAAACCTTGATCTATTCCCGAGCGAATGAAGTCGGTTTGGCTAGAATAGCTAGAAATATGGCGGAGAAATAAGCAAATGAACTGAAGACTCGCAGTAGTCAAAAGTATTTACACACAACTTGAACGCTATTATCCTGTTCTTATTTAATAACAACTATAACATTTTAATGTTCAGTATAAATTCCTATTCTTAGTTTTTGGGCTATTCGCATATTTCTAGGGGGTGCGATCGAGAATCGGAATACTTTGGAAAATAAGGGCCACCCTAATGTAGGTACTTTGCCGTTTCTTTCGTGGGTTCATATAAAAAAGTAAAATGAGGAAACCTCGAACATGAAATTATATTTTATTTGCAATGTCTTTCTCTCTTATTATGAAGGTGTTGGGAACGCTCAGAGTTCGACGCCCTAGTGCCCTAGAGCTTGTATATTTCTAATGTTTTGTTCTTCAAGCCGCTGCATACGCTCCGTACTCGACTCTCAAGCGCGTACTTGGAAGGTTTTGAAATTTTTTTCAGTACGCAGCTGCGAGCGCTCGTTACTCGACTCTCTGGCACACGATTGCGATGCGAAGAGAAGAGAAGGAATGACTTGCGATTTTCAGTTTCAGATTAAGATTCTCCATCAAGGAGTCTTTTTGATAACCTCACCTGGGAACTATTTCCAGAAGGTGAGATTCTAGCAATAAATATAGCCTAGGTTACTCGGGGTGAATGTAGCTTTCCAATGGTGAAATAATTTTTGAAATCGGCACAGTAGTTTTTGAGTATTCATTACAAACATACATACAAATATTTCCTCTTTATAATAGTAGTTTCGATAATACATTCAGTATAAAGTCCAGCAGAATAACGAAAATTATCATATATTTTATATATGGGCTGAGTTAATTTCTGAATCGTTTTCACCACCAACATACATTATATCCTAGACTATATGCTCACTTAATTTGGCTTAGATATTTCACATATTAACCGATATATGCGGAATAAAGCCCACCGTATTTTCGAAAAATCTATAATTAGGTATATGGGAGCTAGAGGAAGTTATGACCTGCTTTTAATAATTTTTGGTACAGAGACACACTATTCCAAGAAAACGATTCCATTTGTTCCATTACAATATCTGAGAGATTTACCTATATATTTGATCAAAATTACCATTAGTCACTGAGTTCTTCATGTTCGATATCCAGAGCCTTGAAAATGTATAGTCTAATTTCGACAATTTTTCCATAAGTGAAGCCACAGATAACATACGTATTGGTATGCAGTTTTATTCCCCTATCGTCATGGGTTCATTATGTATACATTATAAAGTGAAGGAATCTGAAGAAATTAGAAAATTGAGTTATATGGGAAATAGTCGTCGTTGTAAACCGATTTCGCCAATTTCCATCCGTGTTTTCAGGGTATCAAGAAGGTAGTATGTACCGAATTTATTTAAAATCGGTCGAGTAGTTTTTGAGATATGGTTTTTGACCCATAAGTGGGCAACGCCACGCCCATTTTCCATTTTTTTTCTTTAATCTTACTGCAGCTTCCTTCCACCATTTTTTCTGTAAAATTTAGTGTTTCTGATGTTTTCCGTTAGTGAGTTAACGCACTTTTAGTCATCTTCAAGCTAACCTTTGTATGGGAGGTGGGCGTGGTTATTATCCGATATGAACTATTTTCATGGTGTATGGAAAAGACTGCAGAAAATTTGATTTATATAGCTTTATTAGTTTGCGAGATTTGCACAAAATTTCAAAAAAATTACATCCAAATATCCCCCTTTTTAACTTTTATAACTTTATTTATGTCTCAGTTATGAGACTTTATAGATTTTCGCCATTTTGCGGTCGTGGTAATGGTCCGATTTCACCTATTTTCAATACCAACCTCCTCAATGTGCCAAGGAATAATGTACCATGTTTCGTCAAGATATCTTAATTTTGACTCAATTTTGGACAGACGGACATTCGGATTTCAACTCGTCTCTTCATCCCTATAGATATATATAAGCATATATCTGACTCGTTTAGTTTTATGACTTACAAACAACTGTTATGTGAACAAAACTATTGTTTTTTGATGTCGGTTTTAATGAGACTTAAGGTACAAATCTTTTACAAATTGTTTCAGAAGATATAGTGTTAAATATTTTTTGGGAAATAGCTTTACCGATCATTCCTTAGAAAAAACCTTAAAAACAATTTCAATCATTGATTACTGATATTTATTGACTTTTTTCCGTATGTTGGACCAAATATAAATTTTCCGGGAGATTGAGCCAGAAGTTTTCGAAGTTAGCCTTCAAAATCGATTTCGAATTTCGAAATCTACCTTTCTGGAAACGCCATTATTAATTATAGTATGTAAGTTACCAAAAAAGTAAAAATATAGGTTAATAAAAATTTTCTTTTTATTCAATTTTTGATAAAGCTTATAAGAAGCTAAATTATTTAAGCGGTTGAAGTTGGATCTTTGAAAAAAAATAAAAATTTGACCGAAATCATACGAGTAAAATTGTTATTACAGCGTCAGCTAATAGCCCTTGGCCGGATAAAAATCCGAATTCTTTCAGTTATGTAGTCCCGACTTTCATGGGGACGGAGAAATCAGTTTTCATTCTAGTTTTACATTAAATTCTGGGCTCAGAATTTTATAAGAAATTAATTTTAATTAAAATGCACACATATGCATTAATCAACATGGTCTTTGAAAAATAAGTTTCTAATTAATTTTGGTAATTAAAAACTGTCATTTTGAAATCCGCCTGCTCATTTTGAAAATGTTACTTAATCCAGGAGCTTCCAATTAAAGCAACAACAATCAAAACTGTAGCCAAAAAATGTGTGTCGATGACATGCGAAGAAGATAACCATTTACTTTGATGATTTTTAATTTATAGTCTAGTCAGAGGCGCGTCAGCATTGTAAATATTATACACACACATCAATCATATGTATATGTTACATAGCATGAAGGCAAAGCCTACACAAGGATAACTGAACAGTTATCAAATACATACATACACATTTACTGTAATGTGTGTCTATTATATTTACAGTTATTCTTATGTGGTCTATATGTCTACCTTATATACTAGTATAACCTTTTAATGTATAAACTTACTATGACAATAGCAGAGCAAAGTTATAAATAGCTCTGCGATACATGCAGTAACATGAGACGCCGTTAGTAAAGGTGTTGCGGTCCCTAAGGTAAAGGCTATTGTTGGCACCTCCTACTGACAGCACCACAGACTTGCCCGCAATTTTATGGCTGGACCGCAAAGTTGTCTGTCAGCAAATGGGTTGATGTGCCGTAGGTGGGCGTGTCAGTTAGGGTTAAATGCCAGGAAACTCAGTGACAACAATAATTACAGTGTTTGCACTCCTGGGCAGCAACAAGCTTATATTTCAAATTCTACCAGGGCAATGACCTGTGTAAAGTGCAATATTGTGGAACTCATATTCAATACACTTCTATATGTATGTAAGTGAATATGGTTATAGGAAATCAATAGAACCCCGTGAGAATTACTTTAATTTATAATCAAACTAGCAGACCGCCCCGGCTTCGCACGGGTTTAAACAAACATTTCAAAAGTTTTAAGTTATTACACTATGAGGAAAATTCGAATATGAAATTATATTTTATTTGTAATGATCTAAAACTTTATTACGACCTCTAGTCTAATTATGAAGGCGTTGGGAACGCTCAGAGTTCGTCGCCCTAGTGCGAGCTTGTATATTTCTATAATAATATTTTGTTCTTCAATCTGCTGCATACGCTCCGTACTCGACTCTCAAGCCCGTACTTGGGAGGTTTTGAAATTTTGTTCAAGCAGCTGCGAGCGCTCGTTACTCGCCTCTCTGCCACGCGATTACGATGCGAAGAGAATGACTTGCAAGACGATTTTCAGTTTCTGATTAAGATTATCGGAGTCTTTTTGATATCCTTACCTGTGAACTATTTCCAAAAAGTTGAGATTCTAGCAATAAATATAGCCTATGTTACTCGGGGTGAATGTAGCAGTCCAATGGTGAAAGAATTTTTGAAATCTGCAAAGTAGTTTTTGAGTTTATTCATTACAAACATACATACAAATCTTTCCTCTTTATAATAGTAGTATAGATAATTGTGAGATTTTTGGTTTCAAATATTTCAAGATAACTTATATGAAATTTACTGCTAATATCCGATATATTTCCGATATATCCCCAATGTATATATTAAAAATAATCAAAATCTAAGTATACAACCGACTGTACTCTTTTCTATATTTTATTGGACCTTTATTTGTAGTAAGTGGATGAAACATGCCCTCTCACTAAATTAGAGATAGACGTGATTAATGAAAGATTTCGCTGAAGAAATGATAAATATTTGGTTCTCGGAGAGAAAAGAATAGTTGATAACCTACTTTGGAGATCGAGGTGTGTTGTTCATGAAGGTTTCCCAGTGTATAATTTTCACTTAGAAAGCCGATCTGTCAATAATAATGACTAATATGAAACATATCCACCATATATTGAGCCAGACCGCTGAAGGAACTCTTGAGACCATTTACACATATTTCCAAATAAACATGTTGAAATTCCTATGAGTCAATGTATACTTGTTGGAATGCGTTTCCTTCTCTCTAGTAAACCCTTTGTCATCACTGACGACTTCAAGATTCAGATTTATCCTCAAATATTTTTTATTAATATATATTTAGTATGTGTGTCGTGTGTCGTTACAATATATTTATGTTTTGATTGATGTACACGCCCTATAGCTGTAAATGGCACATCAAATTTTCTGACAACAGCCGTATAAAATTCTTTGGCCATTATTAGCGCAAATGACAGTCTTGAGAAAACATAAATCAACAAAAAAGAACACACATATATACGTGTTTGTATGATATTTGCATGTATTATTTGTTGGGATAAGCAGAAGAGCATATGATTTCGCTGAACTTATGAATAATCGGCAATGTGTGTTCATCGGTAAATATTAATAAATAATAATAAAGATGGTGTTGACGGAAATTACTTTTCATTTCTGTAAGCTATGCCATTAATGTGTTTGCTTTTAGTTTTTAATATACTACCGCCTTTGGCTAAAGGATATTTTCTTTGACTTTTACTAAATTTTGACATGGTAGTTTTAATATGACATGTATTCAATTAAATGTATATTATCTTAATGGCAACTACCGCATATCACCAATTCAAGAAAATATTAAATTTAAGAGCGAAAATTATACGGAATAAGTTTAATAGTGCTAAAGCCTGGAGCTCACAGGAACTTTGGGGCAAATCCGGACTATACGGTGAATGCATAAGAACTAGGGCTCTTAAAATTATTCGAATAAAATGAAAACCGATCATTCGAATATCCGATTTGTAACCGTTCGTATGAATATTAACCGATTATTAGTATTCGACTAATCGTAACACTGCGACTATTCGAATAGTTCCACTGCTACGATTATTTAAATAAATGAAAATTGTTTGAAATCCAAGCAGCCTTTGATTTTTTTTTTTGTTTTTATATGAATATACAATTTCCGCATCATTTTTCGTGAGTTTCACTATTTTCAATGTAATAAAAAATGAATGAACTTGTACTATTCCAATAGTCGACAACGCACGGTTAACCGGATGGTCGGAAATGAGCGGTTAATCGAAGCGGTTAATATTCGAATAATGCCCTATCCGGTTAATCCGGTTAGTCGATTAGTCGAATACCGAGAGCTCTAATAAGTACCATCCAACCAAGCTCCGTGAGCTTCTGGAAAGTCAATTTCGAGGTGTGCAGCCTGGCGTTGTCCTGATGGAACTCATTTTCTCTCATGTTGGCCAAAGCTGGACCCTTCGGGCGATTATTGCCTTCAGACAGTCCTATTCTTGATAGTAAATGTCCGAATTAAGAGCGTGGTTGTAAGAAAGCAGCTCATAATAGATGCTTCCTTACCAATCCCACCAAAGGCATAGCAGAACCCTGACCGACAATCCTACTTGGTCCTCATTTGCGGCGGCTCATCGAGATTCGACCCTTTTCGTTTGTCTTAACGTAACCCGATCGCACTTATTCTAAAGTTATATTTCAGTTGATGTTTTGGGTCTGTAGAGCGTCGCCTCCAAACTTACGTCGGGAACTCAAAAATCCGCACAGAAGAAAGCTCAATGAGTCCAATGAGCTTATGAAGTGGGATTTGTTGAACTAAACGGGTAGAGTGCCGAAAGAGCGTCTAACAATTAGCTTATCCAAACTTTTTATTACCTGAAAATTCAAATTCATAGCACGATATTAAAAGACATATCAGAAGACTCAGTAGTTCCAAAATTTCCTACATGGGTGTAACTATCTATATACTTATATGTGCTGGATCATATTACATTACCTAGTTACCTTTTTTCTTTTAATTTGTTTTAGCGATTTGTTGTAAGTGCCAATGTGTGTCATGGGTGAACCATTATCACAAAAAGACTTTAAGTATAGACATATAAACGTGAATACATACATACTTGTTAATGTAGAATAATTTGCATACTCAGTTTAGAATGCATGCATACATAAGTGTTTAACGGTCTGGAGTTCTAAGTGCGTTATTAAGCAAAGCTTTTGACTATATGACGATATTAAAAGCGAAATTGAAAAGTTGAGGAATATCAAAGTGGTTTGTTTATATGTATGTATGTGCTGTTCAACAAAGTACAAACCGTGCTTTATTTCAAATATATATACATACGATATATTAGAGTTTCTCACCAACACCTGCTGTCCGCTACGCTATCAGTTTGTTAAACATACGAAACATATTCACATAAATATATGCAGCAGAAAATAGAACAAACTCTATTAACCTAAGCTCAACCGCGTTGCTGCAACATGAACGGAGTATATTACCAACTTTTCTCGTTTTAATTAAGGAAAGCAGTTCGCTACACAAAACAAAAACGAATGCCGGAAAAAATAATTATCAAAGAGCTAACAGAAAATAGAAGAAATGTGAAACGAACAAAAACAAAAAACTCGCACGAAAAACGTTGGTCGTCGTTCGATTATTGCTGAAAAAGTTCACCAAAAGAAGTTGCTTAGGTCAACAACAAGCTATTCATTAGTTTTGGCAGTAAACACGAGTTCGGGAGTTAATGACTGTATTTTTGTGACTTTGTCTTCTTATTATTGATGTTATAAGCTTGTGTTTCACAAGTTCATAAACACTCAGTGCATTGAATACTTAACTCAAAGGCTATAATAGTGACTTCATCTGATAATTGTTTACCATTTTGAAAGGTATATTAGGACGGTTTTGAAAAGGGACTGGTTAGGTGTTTGGTTTTCCATTGATAATGAATGCTACTTTTGAATGCCCTACTCAGTAATTGTCTAGAACTTTGAGGTTATAACCATTTTAAAAGCTGCAAAAACAAAATTTGAAGTGCTAAAACGAACCATTTCCTCATTTCCAGGTCCGTTTGCCTCTTTGATCTAATATTAATTCGATTAATTAGAGAAAGCAAATAAATAAATAATACCCGAAGCACAACTGTAAATAATATATTATTCAAAACATATTTAACCTACAAATCTAATAAGTTCATCAAAATAGCGACCTCACACCAGTTACCATTCGCGCTCGAATTCCATCTCACATTTTTGCCGCAAAAATTTCATTAATTTCGCCAGTCGAAATTTCAAAGCAGTGGCAGGAAGTTACCACAAAGTGGTCTAAATGTGTGCAGCAACGCCAAGAAATGCGCTAATGGCAAATGTTGATAATGACACTCAAACACTGTACTACCAGACAAGAATTATGAATCTGCAAAGTGTTTTTTTTTCTTACTTCTCTTACTCGCTTCCTTTACGCGCTAGTAATTGTAACTGTATATGTTTGTCTTCCACATTCATATATGTTAGCTGTTGTGTCCACTTCAAACACCTGAGACCAATCAATACTGTAGACATCTATTGTATTTGCCCCTGTACCGTTGTCGAGGATGATATTCATACTTCACATAATTTGTAACACACACACATAAAAAGCTCACACCAACGGTTTAGTTCGCTTCTATTGTACACTCTTACACAGAATTCTTCTAAAAATGCTCATAATTGCCAGAGTTTTATCAATTTTTTTACTTCTCACTTCTTTGTTATTTCACTACAAATTTGCCGCGCTTTTTTGCTGTTTTGTTTTTACTTCATTCTTTAGTTAATTATTTATAGCCAAACAAACGCAATTTCACTTGCTCACACAAGTAAGACATTCTTCCGACAACCTGTTTGAATCCTGCCGCTGTTATCAGTCAACTGATGCGCGTTCTAACTCCACACAACCATTGAAGCCAGCGAAAGCAACAGTTGTGTTACGCCAAGAGCTTTTGCTGTTAGTCAGAAGAGCGAAAAAGCTTTTTAAGTCCTATGAAATTACGTGTGTGTAATTGTAAGAGGGTGGTTTGATAAATACTTGCTAGAATTTATGAAGAATGACGGTTTCTGTCTAAAAGTAGACTCTTTTTTTTCACCGATGCTCCTTCTTTCTGGAGGTCTGTAAAGACTTTTCCATGTTTGAAAACGGTCACACGGGGCTAAATGTAGAGAATTCGAGGGATAGGACGGCAATTCGTAGCATAATTTGACCAACTGGAACGAGGTGATGGTGGTGCATTGTGATAATGAATGAACACTTTCTTCTTTGATAAATGGGACTGTTTGCATCTTAAACTCTGCCTCGGATCGGCCCAACAATTCGAAACATGTGAAAATTGTATCCTTCCTCATGTAGTACATATACGTGGTGTGTTCCACATTATGGGAATTGTAAAATTTAAAATTTCACGGGTTTGGAGAGTTCAATTGCCAAAGATTTTATTTGCGTTGATATTCATACCCCTGAAATACGATGTAATTGTACTGCTGTATTGATTAGTTATACATACTTGTTTTTATGGGCTTGGCGATTTTTTGGCGTTTGTTAAAGGCTCACACATCATTGCTTGTTCGTGAATTTTGGGCCATAAGTAATACTGTAATGATGTCATAACCTCCATATTCATGGTTCCGTGGGACTTTTCCTATTTCCAAAATTAAAGAGAACCTTAAAGGGAAAGCCTGCTTTACAGACTTCAAAAAATATATATTTTCAAGGATTTTTTTGGAAATGAAATAAATGTCTGATTGAAATGAAACTTGTAGGATTTATTGTTATAATAGCTGCGAGCGGTCGCACTTTAGAACGTTGCCATTCATAAACTACTCAACATGTGACCTTACCGCTTTCACAGGATATTTTTGAATGTATAAACTATCGAATAAGCAAAAAATGAAAAAAAATTGATTTTTTGAAAATGTCACACTGGTATATCCCCTTAAAAAATTAAAACTTTTTCGCTTAGAAATTGCTATTTTTACAATACAAATTCTCTCCTTGAATTTAATTAAACGTACATATATAATAAAGGATACAAGCTTAAATGTCGGAAATATGAAATGACAAACCATTATCAAAGAACACGTATGTACAACAATGAAGAATTGTAGCATACAATTAGGCGGAAACAGTTCAAATACACTCACATGCACGTATACACACACTAACTCAAAACAGTGACAGTGAAAGAATAAACGCAGAAATCGCCTTTTAACTCAGCAGAATTCACGTTTTCATTTATGAAAGAACGTCGTCATAGCAATTTTTGAAGGCCTTGTTAAAAAATACGAAATTTAACATAACACAAAAATAGCGATTCTCGGTAGCTAACCAAACTCTGCAAATACGCGCTTCAAAATCCTGCAAAACCGAGTTTAGCTGTTATAGCTCATTGCCACAGCGGCCAGTATGAGTAAAAGGAATAAAACAAAAATGTTAAGCAGTTCTAAAAATGAAGCATAGAGCAGCCGCATTGTGGTCGTCACGGCCAAGGGGTAAATGCGCAAAAAACCACAAATCTCCGTTAGCAGCTGATAAGAGATAAAAGCAAAAAACGAAGCGAAAATCACTCACAATCACACGACTATATATGTATATAGTACATACACGGTTTGGTACAAGCACACTTCCATTTATGCAGCGTGGTTTTGCAGCAATGCATAACCTTGTTGAAGGCACGAGGCCATTACAAAATATAAATAAACCTGCACGTACACCAATACCAATGAACAATACACACATACGGGAATGCGAATGGGCATCCTTGAATTAACAGTTATAGGCACAGTAAGCAAAATGCGCCGATATTTGTTGAAATGTAGTTGTTGGAGTTTTGCTTTTAAAAATGGAAAAAAAATATTTGTTTTCAGTATAAATATTGGTAATAGGAAAGGTACGACACATCCAGATTGGATCCATAGAGCTAATATCCAAATTAGAAGGATTGCTGGATTCGAGACGGGCTTAAAAACAGTGCTAAGCAGGGTAGTGTAAAAAATCCTTTGTCAACATTCTAAATAAATTGTCCATATTTTAAACTTCATTAATATTTTTGAAAAAATTTTGGTCAGGGCAACTTCTGACGACGCTTGTAACGAATGAACGAGGATTTTGACGACCCAAGCTAATAGTTGAAGAAACAATTTCTAATACTGACGATCCATAATTGTGTATATACTCCGCGAATGCTTTAAAATTAGTGAACTAAATCGCTCTGGTTTCAATGTTCGGCAGTAATACATATAAGCGAAAAAAAAATTATAAAAAATGTTTGGACTTTATTATTATTTTCTTCTTTCTCTTTCTTTCTTTTCTAAGCCAATTTTGGCTTACTTGGTGTGCATTAATAGAATTTTACAGTTTTACAGGCGACATATTGTCTACTCGCAATGATAAGGAAATCGCGCAAAAGCTCTATAGAATATATATGTACATACGAGGACACTCCAATAAGTACTTTGCCTCCAATGGTAGAACTATCACAAAATAAATTTATTATCAAGCTCCGATGAAATAGAAGAGTTTTCTCTCGGCTAGAAGTGGTATGACCACCGTTTTCTGGGATGTTAACAAGATACGAGCTGTGTGAAAAAAGTAACGGTAATTTTCGTTAAAAAAAAAATTATACATTCGTCTACAATAATGTTGTCGGCTTCAAAATAGTTCATCAAAATAGCGTTATTATGCATTTATGCCATCGCTTCCTCCAATCGTCGAAACACTCAAACTCGGGATTTTTTGGAATCGGCTTAGGCTCTTTCAGCGAATTCTCGTATGCTTGTAAAACGACGGCTTTTTAAGGGGGTTTTAGAGGCTTCAAAAAATCGTTTTTTTTTTCGTGAGCTATTGGCCGAAAACCAATTTTTTGAAGAGTCCGAGGGACAGTTACATGGAGCAGGAATCGCTGATTAGCATATTAATAGGGTAAGTTCAAGAAATTTACGATTTTTTGTGAACAAAAATTTGACACGCGATTTCTCGGATTTCCATTTTTATGATTTTTTCCAATTGGCGGGCAAGATAGGAAAAAAAGTAAACGTCCTATCGAAACGAATCAAAATGCGTTGTATTTGGAATTTCTAGGTAAACCTAAACCTTAAGAAAGTTAACATTAATCCGGTTTTTAAACGATTTGAAGTAAATTTTTTTTAATGCATTTTTTTTTTAATCTGCGAAAAATTTTTGAATTCACTTTTGGTTGAATTTTCTTGGTTCACCTAGGAATTACACTATTGAAAATTAAAAATTTCTTTTGTTTTTTTAGTTTCAGATGAAAAATGCGACCTGCATCTTGCCCTCCACACAGAAATTGCACACTCGAGGCGCCTACGTAAATTTCTTCAAACATGAAGAATATCTAATGTATACTAATAAAAAATTTGAGAAGACTCTTCAAATATAACTATAAGCCGCTATAGTCGAAACTCTAAACTCGTTTTTCTCGAAACGACTTTTCTCAAAATTGCTGACATCATAACTCAACGAGAATTGGCCGATCAACTTCAAATTTAAACTGAGTATTCTTGAATATATTTACTATACAATGACCTAAAATTTTTGAAAAATATTGTATCAAAAATTAACTTTCTGCAGTCGTTTCCCTTACGTACCCCATCATACACCACGCAAATAGTGGAAATCGGATAATAACCACGCCCATCTGCCATACAAAGGTTATGTTGAAAATTACTAAAAGTGCGTTAACTCACTCAACTCAAACGTCAGAAACCCTAAATTTTGCAGAAGAAATGGCAGAAGGATGTTATACTCAGATTTTTTTACAAAATGGAAAATGGGCGTGTGGAAAATGGGTGAAATCGGATCACAACCACGACTACTTTCCTTATAACTCAATTTTGTATTCCATCTCATTCCTTCACTTTATAATATATACATAACGAACCAATGAAGATAGTGTAATAAAACTTTACACAACTACTGTATGTGATCAGTATCGGATTATAGCTTTTGAAAAAAAAAAAATTGAAATCGGACTATAACTTTTCGATGCCCGGATATCGAATATGAAGAATTCAGTACCTTAGGGTAATTTTTCACCTAAAATATCGGCAAATCTCTCAGATATCTTAATTTAATTCAGAGGGAATCTTTTTCTTATAATAGTGTGTCTCTGTACCAAAAATTTTTAGAATCAAGTCATAACTTTTTCTAGCTCCTATATTGGACATTATGCCGTATATATGGGTCAAATTGTATGTTATATGCTTGCTTTTTATTCAATATAAAAGTAGACCGCTAGGGACAGCAAATTACCCCTATTTTTCCCCCGCTCGTTTTACATTTCTCTTCAGTAAGGTTTGCTATTCCATCATGGAAAGATATACGATCCAACAACGTGTCGAAATTATTGGAATTTACTACCGAATTTCGGAGCCAGTGGCCTCAACTTTAAGAGCGCTACATCCTACGTGGCGATGAGGCTCTTTTATGGCTGAATGGCTTCGTCTATAAGCAAAATATTATTGGTCAGGCAGCAATCTACACGTACTGCATGAGTCACTATTGCATCCCGAAAAATTACGTAATTTACGGTTTAGTGCGGTTTATGGGCCGGTGGTGATGATCAAGACCGACACGTTACTGTGAATGGGAATCACTACCGCTATGATAAGCGACTATTTTTGGCCCGAATTGGATGATATGGATTTGGACAGTATATGGTTCCAACAGGACGGCGCCACAAGCTACACAGCGAATGTCAAATCGATTTATAGAAAACCAAGTTTGGTGAACGTGTTATCACACAAAATGGCCTAGTCAATTGGCCGCCTCGGTCGTGCGATTTAGCGTCGTTAGACTATTTCCTGTGGGGCTACGTCAAGTCTATGGTCTATGTCAACAAGCCGGCGACGATTGATGAAGATCGTACGGATATCGAACGTGAAATTGCAGCAGTATCGGCCGATTTATATTTGAAAACCGTCTAAAATTGGGTTCAGCGTCTGTACTTCTGTAAGCATGCCCGTGGTGGCCATGCAAAAGAAATCGAGTTCCTTACATAATGGCAAGTACTTTCACAGGAAAATCGAATTTCATTGATATCCTAAACCGTTTTCGTTTTATTTGTTATATATTATTTTTAGCGCTCTTTTTGAAAACCCCTTTATAAGACGGCCGCTCAATATGATTTCAACCATCTTTGCTATTTTACCCTGACTTATTACCATCCTAAACGGAGCACATCTCACACAGTCAGCAAGAATTTTTAAAATCATTATATTAGATATATGAGAGCAAGGGGAGCATTTACCCTATTTGATCCATTTTAGCACCATGTTACATTAGTAGAAGGAGATGACGCCCTCTATGTTTCTCTCAGTGGATCTCAGAGAAAAACAGATTTTTTGGTAAAAAGTCAGCCAAAGACATTGAAATAAACTTCATTTTCATTTCAATTATACAGGATTAACAAAATCAACATAATAATAATTATAATTTAATTATAATATAATATTTCAAATAATATAATACAAGGATTTTTTTTATTTAAAACTTAAAATTTTTCTCCGCTTTTTGCACATACATACACCCGGTAACTCAAATTTGTAAAAGAATCGAAATCGCAGTTCATAGTCATTCTATTACATTTTGTTGACAGTCGTACGTGCAATCATGCTTATTCGTTCTAACCTAAGTAAATGCCAATAGTTTTACAACTTCTGTCACCATTCTCTTATTTCATTGAATATATGTATGTACATTCAAACTGTAAATTTAAAACGTCTCGCGCTAAAATCCTTCTTGTTAGTATCAAAGTTTTTTTTAGTGTAAAAATTTAGTGAATTGATTTTTCTGGATATCGTTTGATTTATTTTGCGGATAATTTCATGGATTATGTAAATGGGAACATGCACGTAAGGGCAAATGACTTCAATTGGGACGATATTGAAGTGGGAAATCATGTATTAAATCATTCTCAAAAGTTCTTTGGTAAGCATTAAATTATTGGCTTATTAATTATATTAGTTTAGTGTCAAAAAAGAACAGCTATTTTTAATATTTCTTTTCTTTGGATAATACGATATGACAGCCAAAAAACATATAAAACACGAACGTCTGGACGAATCAGAAGAAGGAATGGATTTACTAAAAGAAATTGGTAATTTTATTAAATAAAATAATCTGAAGATATTAATATCGCTAAATATATTCATTTTTAGACGCCATTACATTGGATGATACATTTAACTCAATTCAGGATAAAGAAAATGTAAATAATATAAACTTACTTACACCTGAGATAAACAGAAAACTGCAGCACACAGTTTTAAATGAAGACATTAAACCTGATATACAAAATATTAAAATTCGACCACTAATAAACCCCGGTGGTAAAATATGCCGGAATCAAGAAGAAAGTCAAACAGATAGCCAAAGTGAAGCGCCCTTTAAATCCGTAAATGAAATAAAGGCACAACCCACAAGCACATTGATTCTTTCAGAGTCATTAATTGCAAGAAATAAAGCACGAATAAACCCAGGTGCAAATAAAAATAAAGCACCCTCAGAATCTAATACAGACGATGTTGAGCCCGCTTTATCGAAACCTATAAAGCTCTCTGAATCATTAATTATACGGAATAAAGCACGCATTAACCCCGGTGTGAAAAAGGAGGAAGTTGAAAAACCTACGACATCAACAACTGGTAGCACAGTGGCAACGGGCACTATTGCAAAACAAGTTACAGCGCCTGCACCCACAATTCCTCACGCCTACCAATGCAGTGAACTCTATAAACGCAAAAAAGAGGAACAATTACGAAAGTGTTTGGATGAGGAGCGCAAAAAGAGAGAATTTCATAGTAGACCAGTACCTAATTTTAGCGCATGCCATAAATCTCTGCAACAGCGAAAAGTACTCCATGCAGTGACAGTACCAGTAACCCCTATGGTTCTAAAGAAATCACGCGAAACTGAAGAAAAAAGAAAAGAGAAAGTAATTGAAATATTTACAAGAATAAGTTCTAAGTGACTAAAAAAACTTTAATATTTTTTCAGTTGGATGACATAAAGAAACAAATACACCAACCAAAATTTGAACCTCGACCTGCAACCATTTTACATGAGGAACCTTTTGTACCAAAGAAGACGCAAACCGTATTGGTTCCATGCCCATTTAATCTTCATTCCGAACGTCGTCTACAGGAACGTAAACAGTACGATGCAACTATTCAGCGGGTTATGGAGCAGAAACAGAAACAGGTAGAAATTGTAAGCAAAACAAACGATACAATTAGATTTCGTGGTGCTGTGTGTTTGTTTAAGAATGTGTGGATAGAATGTAATATTAACCAAGTGTCGTTTGTATTGTATACATTAACCATCACTTTTATACAATTTAAATATTTATTATTTAAATGCCAATGTACAAGGTTGACAGATACGAAAATGAACTGTCAAACTGAATGTAACGAAACAAAGTAAAGTATTTGTATTGTTCTTGGCAATGTGGCATCATTGGTTTGCTGTCAAACATTTTCCCTTTTGTGATGTACCTTTTAAATCGAGTTCCATTGTCAATTATCAGTGGACGAAATTACGTTTGTATTTCATACCACTTTCTTTTGTGCTGGTCGCGATTTTTCTTTTTTTCTTTGTGTTGTGATTTTCAGTTATATTATTATCATTGTGGGTACAATTATTTATAAACCAATAATTACGTAAAAATTACGAAAAATCATAATTTCGTCACAGCATTTATCGTGTGTCCATATTTGTTTAGATTGCGTATTTGTGGCCAACCATTGAGAAAGTCACGAAAAGAGCGTAATCGCCATTTCGAAATCAATTAAAAACAATAACAACAACTGAGAATGAGAAAATACGAATAATCCAAATGAGAACTTTTTACCCTGTCGTTCATGTAAAACGATGTGTTGCCAATAAGTTTCTTTAGCATTAATCAATGATAAATTTTCATTGAGAAATTTAATTTTTGAGCATAACTTAAAATTTTAGTGATTCACTTAACTTAAAAAATTATATTATTACGGTTACGAAGTGAGAGGGCAATCATTCTATTGTCGGAAATTGTACATGTTAAAGAATCAGTTTATTTGAGAATATGGTAGCGCAGATTTTCATTGCGAAAATAGGTAAAGTGGAATGAAAAAATTCCAATTACCAACAGTAAAATGCACAAGTGATGATTAGGAAGCAAAGAAGTGACTGAATTGATTTGACTTTTGTTCCTATTTGAGCATATTTAATTTGGTATCAAGTGCGGTGACTATTGTAAAAAACAAAAGTATTTTAATGCTTATTACGTGATATTGCTACAACTGAAATATAACATTTTCGAATTTTTACGTAATTATCGTGTTTATAAGCAATTTATTATGCCTACAAAAAAATTATTGATATAGTGAATATTTGTCATAAGAGACTGTTGAAGCAGTTTCGGTGACAGCGGATTGCGTCTGTATCTCAATTCCAACAAGTGCATCGCCTACGTAACAACCCGTCTATAAAATATACAATATTGGTGTTTCACCTTTGAAATCAACACTAGCCACACCTCAACTTTTGAAAAGCCTACCTTTAAATTTTTCATAATGGTGGATCGCTTAGTAAATTCTGAAGCAAATTCAAGGCGTATTGCCATGGTCGAAAGCTGTTTTGGCAGCTCTGGTGTGCCTTTAGCAATTCCAGGACGCGTACTTGTTGGCGAAGGTGTTTTAACCAAGATGTGCCGCAAGCGACCAAAGTCTCGACAGTTTTTCCTATTTAACGACATACTGGTATATGGGAATATTGTAATTGGAAAGAAGAAATATAACAAACAACATATTATGCCATTGGAAGAAGTATCACTGGAATCTTTGGAGGATAATGGACAATATCGCAATGGTTGGCTCATACGTACCACAACAAAATCGTTTGTTGTTTACGCCGCTACAGGTACTGAAAAACAAGAATGGATGGCACATATCAACAAGTGTGTGGAAGATTTACTTCGAAAGAGCGGAAAAAAACCTGTCGAAAATCATGCGGCCGTTTGGGTACCAGATGCGGAAGCCACTCACTGTATGAATTGTAAAAAGACACAATTCACGATGATAGTACGACGTCATCATTGTCGCAACTGTGGAGCTGTAGTATGCGGTCCGTGCTCCTCCAAGAAGTTTTTACTGCCACAACAAAGCTCCAAACCTGTACGTGTCTGTACGGCTTGTTATGAACGCCTTTCCAAAGTAGTTAAAGCAGAATCGTCCAAAATGACACTAGCAAATGCTAGTGATAATTTAACAACAGGGTCTATTGATGGTAATGGTAATGGCACTGGCAAACTAGTGGATAGTTCTGGTGATGAAGATTCGGAGGAAGAAGGCACTGGTGCAGCCAATGAACTGCATGATGAACCACGATTCTATGGCGATACAACGTTATCGGCTGATGAATCTACGTCATCTGCGGGTCTTAATTCCAGTCACACACCTAGTGTTAATAATTGATGTGCGCAGTCTACAGTTTTAAAGGGCGGGTTATTGAACGCAAGTGGTGACGAACACGGGGGTATATACAGTCAAACTGTCACAAGAAGGAATGGGTGTGACAATATGCAGCGAAATAAAAATAAACAAAATTATAAATATAAACAACGACAAAAAGAAGAAAAAATTGAAGTAAAGCAACCAGAACAGCAACCAGATGAACGTAGCAAAAAGGTGTGGCATTTCCTCTGGAAAAGAAAAGGATTAACGAAGTTTTTTGATCTTCAAAAGGGTAAGATTACCTACCTTTAGCCATTTTGCTTCAAATATTGAGTTGTTACACACACCCACTGCTTTATTACTGATTTTTGCCATATTTTCAATTTAAAATTAATGTTTTCCCTACTAAATTTATCCATAGTGAGTTTTTCAATTTCATTTTAATTTTATTATTTTACATACATAATTCATTTGCGCATCAGCGTTAACGATATAAATTTGTTCGTTGGCAGCATCATCGGTTCCGTTGGAGACTTGCACTCACACACACAGTGCCACTTAATTTATATAAAAGTATTGTATTAATCTTATCTGTGCAAGTTTATTAGCATTCAAGTCGCTTTATTGGCTTTTCACATTAAAATTTATGTAAATGCGACTACATTCTACTTTAATTTGGCGCGTTACTGTGCTTATTCATAAGTCATTTCCTTTAGTAAATAGGTTTGTACATATGTTTGTATGTAAATACATACACACTTATCTATATATATAATGCATATGGCGAGCAAAAAAAATTGCAAGGTTTTTGAGGCTATAATTTATTAATATTTTTTTTTACTCATACATATCGAAAAATTTATTTATTAATGAATGTAAAATTTTTATCAAATTAAAAAAAAAATTTACCACCTAAAAGCGTAACCGCAACAACTAAAATATGTATGTACATATGTACATGTACTCATTCACTTTTTCAAAATTTCAATATGAGTGTGGATTTGAGAGTGTTAAAACAGTTAATTTTTTATTGTTTGTTGGTATTTTATTTTTTATTCATCATTTGCGGTCTTCTTCCAAAAAAAATTAAAATACATATACGAGATTTTGTATTTACATTTATGTAAATATTTCTGGTCAGCATCTGCTTTCAGTTTATTCAGTGTTGTGTATAATAATTTATTAACCTCTAACTACAAAACGTCCCTTTGCTATCTTTTTTTTAATATTTTGTAAGTTTCTGCACAATTTTCGTGCTTATCACATGCATATGACGTTATATACATAAGAAATACCTATATACATATATACATTAATATTCGTTCTTTTAGCTTCTTGCTCGCGTATTCTTATCTGTTAGCCGGGTTGTTTGGCATATAATTTTTTATATTTGAGATAAGAAATGGGTATTAACTTTCGCCTTAAAATTATGCAAAACATTGTGGTCCAAGCATGTTTTGAACAATATTTTTTATGTAAAATCATTGTGTTAGTTCTTTATGATAATCTTTATACATTTTTTTTAAACGGCTTAACGTCGCAGATCGCCTATCGCCAACCGACATTTATAAGTTTGTGATGATTCACAACCACTAGCTGACTGCTGGCTGTAAAGTTCACACTATCAATCCTCTCAACTGCATTGCTGTTATTACAGTTGTTTGAAAACGCAATCAAGTACAAAGTTCTGAAAAATTCAATGAGTAAGACACATGTAGATTTTTTGCGTATACTCGTAGACTAATGAAGTGTAGAATATTAAATATTGACTCATCCATTACATGTTTGTTATCGAACTATTTAGTTAAATCCATTTAGTTATGTTTTTGTTATCGCCATTATTATTGTTTTCTATTTGTTTGAATGTAAGTTTTATAAAATTGTAAATGTGAACTATGGAGTTCGTAGATTTATTTTTAATATTACTATTTCAAGTTTGTCGAGGTTTTATGAAGCTGTTGGAAACTGTATTATTATACATGCAGTGCAAAAAAGTTTTGTTTGAGCGCGGTAATCCACATACATATAGTTTGGACGAGGTTTGAGGGGCAGTAGTTCAAATAAAAATTCAGACATATTGTAAATGAATCTCAGGGACTTTTATATTATGAGGTTATCTTGATAAAGTAGGATGTGAGCTGTTTAGTGGTTTTTGGGTTTATTTTATTGAGTATTATCGATAGCATTTTATTCATAAGAAAACAAAAGCTGAATTACTTAGCTTAATGACTAATGTCTACCCGGTGTGTTGTGTCAAATAATCATCAAATGTATTTTTATTATTTATTATAATTTTGTAAAACTTTTCTCCCTTATCATCGTAATCCAATTAAATATGGTTTGTTATGAAACATGAGTCATACGAATAATCACTTGAAAAGAGTTGTCGAAAGCATGTTAGATCAGGAATTTTTTGGCAATGTATTTTGATTTTTCAAATATTTTCTTGTTTCGTTTGTACATAATTCAAGCGTATATTATTGAACGTAATTATAAACATGAGTCATTCAAACACGCTTATTGACCAGTCGCGTAATAATGCATTTTCTATTTATACACTGCTCTACAGGCCACATAAGGGAATATTTTTAATAATTAATATTATTTTATTTTTATTTTAAAAGTATTGTGCTTGGCAGCCGTTAGTTGAACTGTTTTCGTTTGACAGCTTTCTGTAGCCAAAGCGCATTACGTACGATATGTAAAATGATTGCTGTGCTTTCATTGCTTCACTCTTCTTTCTCAAATGTGTGTATATAATTCGTATGCTTTTGACGTGATATCTGCCTGACTTGAGCAGTATTCATAATGACTCTATGCCTGACTGCAAGCACATAGCACTCTCAACGCTTTGCTGGGTCTTTGGTCTGGCGAGCGACTATGTACATATGTGGGTTTGATTTCGTGTTCACCGTGTGTTCATATTACAAATATATGCATATGTGTGCACAAATAGAAAAGTATTACAGTTCACGTGCCTTGTTCCAAAATATAAATAGCAATACAGTGGCTACGAATTCATTCATACGCGCTGACACGCTATGGTCACTGCTTCGTTTAAGTTTTTCAAAATTTCCTGTAGTCATTCCGTTTTCCCCTCTATTCCCACCTATTGTTGCATAGACATACATATACATTTGCTTGCTTTAATTTCACTTTTTTCTGCTTTATCGTCGTCTTCAAGCTTCGTTGATTCTACTTTTCTTGTTGTTTTTTCTCTCGAACGTTTTAACCGTTTCTTACCTGGTTGCGCTGTTTGTCGCAGTCCCCGTCGTTATTTGTTTTTCACTCGTTCATTTCTTGTGCCACCCATTGCCTGACTTTCTAAATACGTGCATACTGTGTGTGACTGCTGCATACATCCAAACTTGGCTGGGAATAAAAAAAAAACTTTGCAGTAGGAATTCTGCTTCTTTGCATTAGCTCTCTCAGTGTCTTGTGTGTCGTTGCAGTAAAATAAGTAGAAAAAACATTTGTATATTTACCGATGTCAGGCTGGCACAGTTCTCCCATTTTGAAATTTAATCATTTCATGCTATGCAATCTGTTGGTTTCAATTTTCTTAAGTAAACATTATTTGCTATTTTCTACCTTTTCTTTCAGTAACAGGGGAATGCTGCTAGAGGTACATATGTATATATATATATATATATTGTGCATTAGGGCCACCTTATGTGGGATATTTCAATATCACCGTCAGCAGCTTTTCTATAAATGAAGTCGTGTGAGTCTAACCATTTCCAATGGTAGATCAAGAGCTTTGATTTTTCGCTCCCGCGTTCTGCTTACTGTCGCTTTTGTAGTTGAGCAGCTTAATGTAATGTGGGTATGCTTTGGGATGTGGAACTTATACCGTTTGCTATATCGAGGTCGTTAACTGTAGTGAGTAGTTAAAGGTTTTACCATACAGTGTCGACCTCTATCACCAGAATGCTTCTGAACGTATGCAATCAGTTCGCGCTTATAATATGCAATTCTTCCGAAACCCGCTTAATAATTCCATTAATAATTTGGTGCCATTGACCTGAATTGATTGAATCCAGGTTACATAGAGCCGACCTCTTTCTTTTTAATACCGATGTTAATGCTAAGCAGCATTTCACGGAGTTGTTAGTTGAATGTTTAATAAGTGTATGTCAGTACAAATAGAGATTTTCTAATTAAAACGACTAACTATTGACTACTCATATATAATACTTGTAAATTGAGGGAATTTACAAAGTTGCTTTCATTTTATAATTGAGAGAAACGTTAAACTAAGAAATTACAATTTTCTAGAATGTATATTTACATATATAGTATTTATATTTGTATATATATACATATACTATTTAGAATCGGAGACTATTTTTTATTATTAGAAATAGATTAAGCGTTAATTAAACTATCACGTAGCATTTTTGTATTATACTTTGTGTAATCAGTTAACACGAGTACTGTTGACATTTTAACTACATACCGTGAGTGGGCACTGGGCAATTCCAACGTAATCTAAATCAGCAAAGTTTAAATGTAAGATAGTTAAAATGAGCAAACAATGCTAATTTTGTACTTGATTTTTTTATATTTTTTTTGCTGATTTCTGATAAGAAGTTGAAGCAACTAGTGAAACATTGAGTACTCTTACTTGCTCTGAGACGAATTTTTGAATCAGCGAATTCTCACGTAGTTTCGCTAAGCTATATTACCTCTTATCTGAGATGTGCACTGTAAAGTCTCGGGGTCGCTGATTATGAATTTGACGTTACTTTTCAAAAATGCAAAATAGCGAACCAATATGCTGACACATTTAAAAAATTCATGCACAATTTTGAAAAACCTACTCCAGATTTGTAACACCTCCGAGTAACGAGTTTCGAGTGATTCCGTTGATTTTTTTCAAAATAGCGTCTGCTATTTTGAATTTTGAAAAACCCGATACCGCATTCTCAATCAGCGACCCCGAAAACTCGCGAATAACGCGTTTCAAGCGAATCCGATTAAATTAGAAAAACGCTGTACGCCATATTGGTTTTCTGGGGTGGTTAAATGGACCTCGAATTCGAATTCAGCGATCCCAAAAACATAGGCACACATAGTGAGGCCTCCAGGTCATGACAACATTTTTTTTGTGTGGCTGTGTATTTATAATCCCCCAACATAACGACCATCTGTTGAGATGCGGATGTCTGTTTGTCCATCCGTCCGTCTGTCTATCCATCCATCCGTTCGTTTGTCTATCCATCCGTCTGTCTATTCATCCATCCATTCGTTTATTCATCCAACCGCCCGTCTAGCGCTTTCTCCTGTACATTCTTCCATCCGTCCGTCTGTCCGTTCATTTGTCCATCCATCCATCCGTTCGTTTGTCTATCCATCCGTCTGTATATCCATCCATCCGTCCGTTCGTTTGTCCATCCATCTGTCTGTCCATCCGCCCGTCTATTCATCCAATCGCCCATCCATACCTATCGTCTGTCCATCCATTCATTCGTTCGTTTGTACTGACGGACGAATTGGTGGAAAAACGAACGGATGGATGGGTAGGCGGACTTAAAATTCATCCATCCGTCCGTCTGTCTATCCATCCATCCGTCTGTATATCCATTAATCCGTCTGTCCATCCATTTATCCGTCTGTCTCACCATCCATCCGTTCGTTTGTCCATTAATCCATCTGTCCAACCATTTATCCGTCCGCCTGTTCATCCATCCACCCGTTTGCTCATCAATCCGTCTGTCTGTCCCGATCGGATAATAACCACACCCAACTGTTCGCTCGACCATCTGTCCGTCTGTATACCCATCCGTCTCTCTGTCCATCCGTCCGTCCGTACCGATTGGATAATCACCAAACCCACCCGTCCGTCCATACATCCGTTTTTCCCTCTGGAAACAAGCACGTTTTAAAAGCAAAAACAAAGTCTGATAATGATTGGGCGTTGAGTTCCCTCAGTCTGTATCTATGTAATTACATTCAATCTCATTTCATTGACGTGTCTGTATAACAATTTATTAAAATACTATTATGACTAACATTATTTCATTGATTTCCTTATTATGCTCCCCTCTATGAAATATCTTTTCATGCATTTTTCTCATTACAGGAGGAGGAAGAACGTAAAAGGCGTGAAGAACAACGCATCAAGGAGTTGCGAAAGCTCACCACTTTTAAAGCACGACCAAATCCTTTCAAATAGACTCTTCTACAACACCAACAATAATAATAATAATAATGCATAAACGCCACACACTAGTAATAGAGTAACATAAAATCAATTTAACATACAGCAATGAAGTGAAAACGATGCATACTTAAAAAACAAATTGAACAAAAATAACAACAATAATAATAATAGCAGTTATAATAATATAAAATAACGGAAAATATGTATGTAACAACCATTTTGATATGGAAATATGGAAATGAAATAACGTTTTATTATCATTATTATATTAATTACTACAACAACAATTATTATATTACCCTCTTTTCTTACGTGTAATAATTTTTGGGAATATACATATACACATATACACATACATATTCATATACATACATATTATATTATATATAGCGACATACAATAATTAAAAAAATGTTATATTAAAAATAAGAAATATTTGAATAACACAACACACACTTTAAAAGAAGTCAAAACGCCCGCATTTTACCACCACAATAAAGCAAGCAAATGTTAACATAAGACACGCAAAACAACAACAAAACACAACCAACAAATATTTATGAAACATATGAATGTACATACAAACATAAGAAAAATCGTTGAAATGCTAAAACGAAATAATTATCTGTTATTAAAAAACGTACAGAAATGCAAAGTGTGGGTGTTACGCGCGAACAATAGATACAACGCGTAAACAGTAAATTATATACATATATACATTCAATCTATGCGAATTATCACGTTTGAGTGTCAACAAATATCAAATTGTTAAAACTTTGATATTTAATATAATACTTATAAGTGAACTATTTTTTTATTTCAATTTTAAGTATTCTCCTTTATAATTTCCCCCTTACTGACGTATTATATACTTATGTAATGTCAATGCTGTGTATATCGCAAAAATTTCGTCCGTTTAACTGCTAAAAATAACTACTGTTACTTTATGTTTAGTTAAAAAAAAAAACATTTTTCGGCAATTCAATTAGAAAATAACACCACTTTTTGTTTTGAATTACCCAAAACAATTATTAATTATTTCTTTATAGACTAGAGAATAAAAAAACTGTATTTAAAATTCATTATTAAATTACTAATTGAATATATAAATAAATTCGTAAAATAAATCAATATTTTTACACAAAATTCCGCGTTTCCTTTAGAAAAAGCCGTTTTTCCGCGTTGTAGCGTGGTTTTAGGCAGTTTCTGGTAGCCCTAACCGAAAGTAATCGCATATTTTCATGTAGGAGCACGCTTTTGGGTAGTATCTGGTAGCGCTAACCGAAAAAATCTCTTGCATTGACGTGGCAGCATGCTTTTGGGTAGTTTCTGGTAGCCATAACCACTAAATACCACTAATTTTCAGGTAGGAGCACGCTTTTGGGTAGTATCTGACAGCGCTTACCGAAAAACCCGCATATTTTCGCGATGCAGCATGCTTTTGGGTGGTATCTGGTAGTCCTAAACGAAACATGCTATTCTTATTTGCATGTAATAGCATGGGTTTTGGTAGCCCTAACCGAAAATCTGTGTAAAATCCAGCTAAATTTAGAAAAAGCCTGGTTAAAAGCGCTTATTTTGACGTATCTGCATGTTTTTAACCAATATCTGGCCATCTGAGCCAAATCGGCGACGAATTTAGCCGTATTTACAGGCCCGCATTGCACCAGGCGTACAGAAACGCGCTGCAGGTCGCCCGGCCCAAAAAATTCACGGTAGCTCGATCTGTGTAGCATACTTTTGTGCGCAAATTACAAAAGCACGGTTCGTACCAAAAATTTCGCTGCCGGCGCTAAAAAACCCAAAAATAACAAAAATGAAAATACAGCTTTTCATGTACCAATAAAATTGCTTTATTTCGGTCAATAGGCCATTGCCTTACTTATAAACGTTTAAATAAACATTTTTTGAATGCTTATTAAGCGTTTAGAAGTTGCCATCACCCCCCCATGAGGTCTTGACAGCATCCTCGTTCCAATCTTCAGCACCAGCAACACCACCGGTCTCGGCAGCAACCTCATCGGCCCAGTTGGTGGCTTCCTCGACTGGGTGCTCAACAACCTCTTCAACCTTTGGTGGTGGCAACAATTCCTTGGCAGCTGCTTCCTCCTTCTCAGCTTCCTCGGGATCACGGTAGAAGAACAAATCAACAACCACGGGCCATTCGCTGACACGTGAGATGGTTCCGCGCAGACGGAGCACTTCACGAGACAACAACCACCACATCAAACCAATGGAATGTGGAGATTTGTTATTGCATGGAATGGCAATATCGATGTAACGCAGTGGCGAATCGGTGTTGCAGAAAGCGATGACTGGGATGTTGACGTACGATGCTTCCATGATGGGTTGGTGATCGGTGTTGGGATCGGTCACAACCAACAAACGTGGTTCACGGAAAGCTGGTTGAATTTGATTGGTGAATGCACCAGGGGTGAAACGGCCAGCAATTGGTGTGGTGTCGGTGTACTTGGCGAACTTGAGTACAGCACGTTGACCAATTGGACGTGAAGAAATGACGAAGACCTGCAATGCAATACATAAATTATTAATATTGCATGCTTAGGAAATTTAATAAAAGAAATGATGACACAAATGCATTTGTATAGTGTGCAGTCAGCAGTTAAATTGGCTTCATTGAATTTCAGACCCGAAAGATTAGATAAAAATCATCATTTGAGCACACTACACAGACATTTATAGAAAAATTACGAATTTCAATACTTACATCTTGTGGGTAGTCGATGGCAGCAATAGCACGTGCAGCCAACATCAGTTTTTCCCAGGTCTTGCCGAGATTGATGATGTTAACACCATCGCTACGGCGTTTGTAGACGTACTGTTCCATCTGGAAGTTGACATTTTCCGAACCCAAATGGGTGGTGGCCACCAACATCTTGGTGATGTCGTCCTCTTTGAGGGACAAAATTTCTAATCCTCCCGACATTTTAACGTATTAAGAGTAACGTAACCTGCGTCACAAAAGAAAAAAAAATGTACAAATTAGCAATATGCATATGTACATAACCTAAAAAAACATGATACACGTGTCGCTTGCACATGCAGGCAAACGCGTAACTTAATCGCAGAAATATATTGTTAAGCACTTTTAAATTAAATTATTTAATATTATTTTACACTAACTTTTTGCTTAAGATTTCACATTTTGGATAAATAATCGGCTTTTTCCTCGGAGCGAAATAACTTACGTTGTGGATGCCACTGGGAGCGTTGACAAAATGGCAGATTGTCACTTTGCTTTCGAAGTGCAGAGCCGGATTCGATAATGATTGTAGTAGATTTTCGTACTGTCATTGGCATTTTCAGTGCTGCCATACGCTCCAACTGAACTGTTATAAAATTTAGGTAGTAGATTTTTATTTTTTGTTGTATTAAAATAGTTTTGATAAAATTAATGTTAAATCATATATTATAAATAATATTATAGTCAAAAACAAATATTAAATATAATAATTGCAATAATTGAAAAATATTAATTATAATTAAATGACTTTATGTATGTAAAATGTAAAATTAATTGTTACTACGCGAACTAAGAAGAAGAAGAATTCTGTTTATATTATTTTAATACTCTGGAAATTTAAATAATAGTAAAATAGCATATTGTTGTATTAATATGTTTATAAATTAAATCAAGATAACTTACCTCAGACTGCAATTAATTTATGAATAGAAAATCGTTAGTGTTTTATTTTCTGTATACATTTATTGCATTGTTACTGACTCGCCAGTGTCTACCACAACAATTTAAATTTTTATTTTTTTTTTTTTTAATATATTTTTCCACATCTTTAAATATTTTTTTTTTTTACTTTTATTTTAAAATTTTTTTGTTAATGTGTTAATGTATTCAATTTATAAGCGTATTCGCTTGCAGTTTAAGTTTTACAGTAGTCATTTCTTAATGTTCTGCAACAATTCTCCTCTCATGATTTCTTATTTAAATATGCATTTTTATTTAGCAAAATGTTTTGGGTGAGTGCTTTGGAAAGATCGTTCGTAGGTGTTCTTTGGCCAACGTTTTGTTTTCAATGACCCCTACTGCCCCAGTTGCTGCTTTGTATTGGCAAAAAGCACAACTACCTTTGCATTAAGTGTGTCGTCCTTGGCACATTAACTGCGTTAATACTACAAAATGTACACCAATTTAAATTAAAAAATGTTTGTGTGTGTCTCAAATAATTTACATTATGGCATACGGGACTACCATTATACATACTTATTTTTTGAAAATGTTGTTACATGAATCGCGCGCTGGTGCGTTGCTCACCCTTACAATGCGGTTTTGAGTTTTAGTTTTCGTTCCATTTCATTTATTTTAGGTGTGGTATTCAATTGGTTTTGGCTGGCTTAGTAACTAAACTTAAACGCTAATGTTTTACTTTTTATTTTATTTTAATTTTCGTTTTGGATTTTTGTTGTTGTTGTTGTTGTTTACTTTAAATTACTAACTACTTATACAATGTAATGTTAACTTGTTTTGCTTTCTTTAATTTGTCCATAATTGTTCATTGCGAACTTTTGAATTTGAATATTCATTTAAAATGCTTTAACACTTCCCAAAATATACAGACATATACATGTTTACTTGTTTTTGTTTTTGTTTTTCTTTTGTTTTAAATAACTAACACGCGATAACTTGACAATTTTTTATATTTGGTATAATGTATGTAAAAATCTCAAAAATCAACTAATTTAATTTCAAAAGAATTTCTACTTTTATGCAAAAATCATTTGCAAACTAAATATAATATTCGCTCGTTTCGTTCACCCTTGTCTTCTTGTCATCTATCCCATATCTTTTTTACCCGTTCTTACGTTTTAAACTTAAAGCGGTGCATCACAAATTACTTTTGGTTATTTAATTATTATATTATAATAATGTTTCTTTGTTTTTGGTTTGCTTTTTTACTCATTTGTATTTGGACAAAATTTCTGAGTTATCGTTGGTTTGACTTTTGTGTACTTTTTTGCCGCCTCTTCAATAGTCGTTTGTGTTTAGAGAGTTTAGAGAGGGTTTAGGGAATCTTAAAAGAGATGATAGCGCTTTGGTAGATTTAACGACTAGTTTTAAGGGGAGAAATGTATTTTTTTTTTTTTTAATTTAATATTTGTACACAAATTTTGGAATACAGAGGCAACTTAAAATGGTTTTGAATTTTTGTCTATCTTAACTATACTAGAAGCAGCAAAATATTTAAGGAAATGTATAAATTTATATTAGTTTTGGATTGAACCAATAATAAAAAATAATAATTTTTCATGGACAGGAGTGACTGTTGGGAAACTATAGCAAAAAAAATCTCAAAATCTTCAAAATATATTTCATTTAGTTCTAAACATAATATTTGGTATTATTAATCATTTAATCAAAATTTCTGTTTTTATTTATTTTTTATTTAAAAATTATTGGTATGTTTAGTTTCAAAATTTGTTTCTCATTAATTTACTAGTCTAATTAATTTTTTTCCAAAATATTCATAACCGTATTGTAAAAAATTTCGAAATTTCATTTAGATTTTTTATTATGAATAAATAAAAACCAAAAAAAAAAAAATATATCTCTAAAAGCATTTATTTTGACTTTGATTGCGATTTTTTTTTCAAAGTAGTAAATCGCAATAATAAATAATTTTTAAAGAGATTAAAAAAAAATGTAAAGACAATAAAAAATGTTTAAAGACATTAATTCGGTAAATTTTTGTACAATATTAGTGTGGATAGCTGATCACTGATGTGAAAATATTTTGTAATATTTTTTAAGTATATTCGAAGGTTTGACAAAATCGCAGAAAGTTTGAAAAAAAAAAATTTCTGTATGAACTGATCAGGAAGGGATGTTTTTGTTGTAGTAAAGGTTATATATCCCGATCCAAACAGAGTTACATCGCCGAAAGGGCAGCCCTTGACCGGATAAAATCAGGGTCAACTCAGATAGCGTAGAACCGACTGCGGTGGGAGTTGTCAGGAAGGGATTAAATACAGCGCACCCTCGAAAACATGAACACTCTAAAACGTGAACAATAAATGTTTCAATATTTTAATGTATTTTGTATTGATCTTAAATAATTCTGAACTCGAGGAATCGCCTAAGAGTAAATTACTCTTTTTTGTGCTGAAATGCTCAGTAATTTTCAAAAAGGATCCACTTTTTATACCCTGAACAGGGTATATTAAGTTTGTCACGAAGTTTGTAACACCCAGAAGAAAGCGTCGGAGGCCCTATAAAGTATAGATATAAATGATCAGTATGTTGAACTGAGTCGATTTAGCCATGTCCGTCTGTCTGTATGTATACGAACTAGTCCTTCAGTTTTTAAGAAATCGTTTTGAAATTTTGCAGATGTTATTTTCTCTTCAAGAAGCTGCTCATTTGTCGGAACTGCCAATATCGGACCACTATATCATATAGCTGCCATACAAACTGAACGATCGGAATCAAAATGTATGGAAAATTTTCGCATTTGACGAAATTTGACATGGATTACTGCTTAAGGTAATAATATAATCTCCGAAGAAATTGTTCAGATCGGTTAACTATATAACCTTAATGTTTCTAGCAAACAACCCGGCTAAAAAGAATTAGTAAATTTTTTTTGCTTAAACACATAGTTACTAAAAGAAATGAAGGGTATATTAACTTCGGTACAGCCGAAGTTAACGTTTTTTCTTGTTAAATTTAATGTTGCTAAATCCATGATATGTAGCGTTACAAAAAGTAAAGGGATTTTAAAACTCGTGACGACACACTTTCTTGAACTGGAAATTGAAAAACACTGCGTATTTCAGAGCTACCCAAAATGGAGAAAGCTCTTTATCGGAGCGGAAAACTTGCATTCTAAATTAAAGGAAAACGAAACTGATTTTTACGCTAGTCACGGATGGCTTCAAAAATAAAAAAATAAACAGTCTCAGAGACCCCGGAGAAACCAAATGAAACAGTTGAAATTTTCAACAAAAAAAAATCGATCAAAATGATACCAATCTGACACGAATAAGAGAGAAAGCTGTATTAAATTTTTAGAAAAAATCAAACCATTTGACAGATATATTTCAACTACATTTAGAAATTATTTCACCGCCTTTTCTTTCAATATCCATGTACTTTTTAAACTCGATCAAAACGAAAAAATTAATGAAAAATGAGACTACGAAACCGTGAGCATCAAAAATCAAACCGTTTATGTTTTTTTGACGTTTTGCATCTGTTTGCATGTATGTTTGTATGTGTGTATATAATTTAAATATATGTATGTAAATAGTTTCTCCTCCAAAATTTTAATATAATTCAATTTAACTACAATACATATATTTGCTATATATATATACATATATATTTGCTACTTGTCACCTTCGCTCGTTTTTGCTCTACCACATTTCTTGTTGTTTTATTACTTTAGTTTTCAACTAATTTGTTACATGTAAATGTTAAAATTTTCTTTGTTAACAAAATTAATGTTACTTTAGTTGCAATTATTTTCCATTTTTCTTTTAATTTGAGCGCCCATGTTTTTCTCATAATATTTATATTGCATTTTACATAAAAAAAAATTTAATAAAAAAACTTGCAATATTTTACGTATAACTATTTTCATTTCAACTAATTTTTTGAATTGCCTCATGCGGTTGTAAATATGTCTCTGCATATAAATTTTTGCTAAATTAATACAAATTACTATTGTTGCTAGTATTAGTGTCGGTCATTCTTGATTTAACTAGTCAACAATTTGAAAAAAACTAGTGTTGAGTATTGAACTAGGTGTTGGGAATTATTATTGAAAATATGTTTGTGAAATAAAGGGTGTCTGGATTAATTAGTTTAATAGTATCAGATAGTATTGTATTTTTTTAAAGCAATATTAATTATTATTATAAGTAATGTGCTGGTTTTCTTTAAAATGTATTAATTTAAGTAACAACACTCGGTTGGAAGTACCATAGGGTAATGAAAGTATTTGTAGAACAACTAAAATTCGATTTGAACCAAAAATTCATTTCTTTACGATCAGATTTTTAAATTAATTACGAAATAAAACAATTTCTTTAGGAATTGTAATTTGTAATGTGACTCATTTCAGTAATGATTTTAGAATTCCAATTTGAGCTTTGGTACTATTCCAGTAATACAACAGACTTGTTCATTCATTTCAACAAGCATAGAGAAGCAATTAATATTTATGAGTGTTTAGCTCTTAATACAGACTTTTAGAAAAAAAGACATTTGAAGCCGTAGCAGAGGAACATTAAAAAGAAAGCAATTTACCTTAAACTATCATTAAGTAGCATTTGTAGCGTTCTAATATTTACATAAGTCAAGCATTTTAACATTAATTTGTTTGAACAATTTGACATAAAAAGCAGTAATTAGAGCTTATTTTTGCTTGTTTTTAGAGAATTTCAGTGCTTTTACGCACCCCAACTTTTCATAATTTTTTTCAAGTAACTCCCTTTTGTTGGAAAGTTAAAATCAAATTTTAGGTGTTTTAAAAAATAAATTCTCAACAATCGTTATACTTTTCACTTGTTAGAGTTTTGTTTTAGAAATATTTTAATATTTTTATTTAATACATTTAATTATAGTTTTGCATTATTTTATTATTATTAGTGCACTCATTTAGAATATTGTTTCAAAGGAGTAGAGGAAATTGTAGGCAATATTATAATTTAAAAGTCTATACAGTGGAACTTCCATAACTCAAACTTTTGAAGTGGCAATAGAAGTCAAATTCCATACAAATTTCCTTCCATAAATCGAACTTTTTGACATAAATACAAATACAAAATTTAAAATTTTACTATCGAGGCAGAATTTTAAAAGAGCCCCACTATATCGTACGGAGGCGAACAAAAAATGTGACTATTATGGATTACATAAGTCATGTAACAAAGGCATGAGAACCAGGCTTCAAGAGCCAAACAATAGCAATCTGCAACGAACAAAATTACAGACTACATGTTTTAATGTATTTAAATACAACTTTTTGCCAAGTAAATAACTAAAACTGTTGGTAAATCTATTAGGGTATTCACAAGGTGTCATAGTGTGTCATATCGTCATATTGTCATATTTTTTTATGACTGTCATACCAACACTGTTGTGTGGTACGTTTCTTGAGTTCGCTATTCTATACCCCTACCCACTTGCTGCCGAATTTTTTCGGTTTTTTGCGGCATATGCCTAGTACTGCAGTAACCGGTTACTTTTTGGAACCGGTTTTTTTGGACACACTCGTGGCAGTGTGGGCGGTCGGTGGGTGCGGCTTTGGGGCAAAACTTCGACGAGTGGGTAGTCGGTTTTCTGTGAAGAACCGGTTTTTTGGGACGATCAGTGGTCGGTTTTGCTCGTGCCCTTCTGCCCGAACACTTCTCAACCGATTTATTCCGCACATTGTATATATCTGGAAAATACGGACATATATCTGGTTTTGGCCTCAGCAAAATTCCCTATGTTTTTTTTTAAGGCCAAAATCGGATGATCGCATATATATATTGATGATTTTTTATCGCGAATCGCGGATATATAGCATTACTGTCTTCTTAATTTTTCACTATCAGCTGATTAAGTGTAGAAATATGACAAAATATGACATACAACAGTTAAGGGTGCTCACAAGTGTCGTATTTTTTAAGAATATTAAAATATACATACAACAAAGCTTGTGAATTGCCTATATATTTTACAGCTTTTTGAAAAAATTTATGTTTTTAAAATAATTTCTATAACAGCTTTTTGAAAAAATTTATGTTTTTAAAATAATTTCTATAACTCGAAGTCTCTCTAACTCGTAGTTTTTTTATGGATTATGGTGATTCGAGTTAGAGAAGTTCCACTGTATTTGTTAAATTACCTAACTTGTAGCTGTTTTAATTTATAAATTATTAGGTAAGACGAGTTCCAAGAACCACCGCCGTGAATATAAAATTTTTTACCCACAAAATGTATATTTACGAAGAATGGGAGAAATTTGGCTCAAAGAAAAAATCGCAAATTTGCGTAGGGCAATAATTCGAGGGGTTTAGATTGACCCTAAATGCCCGTCAGTTATTAGAATTAAGTTAAAAAAAATTAAAATATGTGAATGCCACTTTTCAAATGAATTTATGAACAACGACTGATTTCACTCTGTTAATGGTTCAATTAGTAGAGAATTGCCTAAATTAACTCAATTAAGTCACCCTTTGAAGCACGTATACTAGATTAAAACCTACTCTTCAATATTCTAGCAAAAGTGCACACATTTTAAGTTTAATTAAGTTCATTAGTTTATCCACAAGTTATTTTTAGCAACATTATCTTTAGTTAAAGTAGCATATTTAGTGTAAAATAAGCAACTACAAAAGCACTACTTAGAAATTAGAATTTAAAATTTTTTATGAAAATGTGGAGAGTAATGTTGTTGGAGCAACTAGAAAATAATGGAGTTAAAGTCGAGAGTTTTTGTGTTTAAGCATAAAGTATATAAAATAATACTACTATCGTAACAGAAGCAAAATCTTGCAGTATCTCCATTACTTTTACAATTTTTTTTACAAATCTTTTATCGTTCAAACTTTACACTGACTTGCATTATATAACAATTAAATTTCTTTTTACTTTCTTTTATAGATATAAACTATTAAAATATTTCTGGCTAGTGTTAGGTACCTTCGACTACAGAAAACCGAGCAACAGCTGTGTGAAAATTGAATTGCAGCAGCATTTAAAGCATTTTATTTAAGCACAAAATAGTATGGAGAAAGTCAAAGCTTTATGTAGACAGTGCTTTAAAGTGTTTTAATACTCTTTTGAGCCTGTCTTTAAGCAACCATTTTTTTATTCGTGTATGTGTCATTCATTTAGTGCAATTTTTTTTTTAATTTTGACTACTATTTTCCTGCATTTTTATATCTATTTTAAAATTCTGCTTTCTTATTAGACTTTGCTCGTCTGTTGTTTTTTCTTTGTGCTTTTCAACATCTTCAAATACAAGTTGTTTACTTTGTGCTTGGCAATTTTTCAAAATTTTTCAGTCAATTTTCACTTCGGTTTTAAAAACGATTTTTTTGTATTAAGTAATTTAATGTCAAATTATTTAGCTTTTTTATACATACATTTAGTTTTATGTGTGTGTGGGTGTGTTAGTTTTTTCTACCCACACACATACTTATTAAGCTTAAATTACACTCGTAAACCTTTACACATACATATGTAATAACAAATGAATAACAAATTTGAGGCATTTACGAGTATGAGTTGGGTTTGTCTTAACTCTAGTTGAGTTTTTCATTTTGACTTTTTAGTTTTTTTATTATAATTTATTGTTTTTATTATTAATTTTCGTTTTTAGTTTCTTTTCTTTTCCATACATTAAACTATTACTATTAAATTTAGTGAATTTTAGTGTTTTTTGTTGCCTTCAAGCATGGAAGTGTACTCTAGTGAAGCTTACACAACATTCAAACTGTACACACTGGCCTGCACTTTGTAAAGCTTTAAAGGTGGACTTATCTAATGCGTGTGCGTGTGCTGTGTATACAGTTTAACTGCTCTGTTTGGTGCATACATAGCTGGGTGGCTTGTTGGCTGTTTTTCCTTACTTATTTTTTTTTATAATTATTATTCATATTTTTTAGATGCATTATTCAACTAAATATTATTATTTGTGACAATTTGCATTTTTGTTTTAATTTTATTTCTTTTAATTTTTTATATTTTTATTTTAAATATTTTTTTTTTATTACAATTATTTTTATTATAATAATTATTTAATTTAAAACTTTTTTAAATTATTTTTTTTTTTAATTATTATTTTTTTTTAATTATTTTTTTTAAATTATTATTTTTTTTTATTATTTTTTTATTTAAATTTTTTTATTCAAATCTTTTCAGCTTCCTGCTTTTCTAAAACCAATTTTTTTCTCTCCTTTTATTGTTCGTTTGTATTATTTATTTAGTGTTTTTATGTTCAATAAAACTATTTTTGATTTATAACTGTGTGTTTAGCATGTTTTCTTGCTTCTTATTAATGTTATTATTTTCATTAATTATTATTTATTATTACTTGTAATCATTAAGTTCGTCTTTGAATTGGAATTTTTCATTTGGCTCTTATAATACTATTCACACTCATACATATATATATTTATATAAATACTACATACAATGTTTAGTTTTTGATGCGTTGCTGTTGTTGTTGTTTCATATTTATTATTTATTATTTTTTATTATTAATCTTTTTTTGGCTCAGCTTAATCATTACTCAAGCCTCCAAGCTTTGACTCTTTACATCTGTTGCTTGCATTGTTAACTTATTGCTGTGAAGAATCCTTGCAAAAATCGCAAGTTTCCGCCTCCACCATTAGCTGTGCTGCCCCCCGCTGCCTTCTGTACGCTGCTCTTTACTCCTTGCCACCTGATATTTCCTATATTCCTTTTTCGTTTAAACCACAAATGAGCACGCCGTTATTAGCATTCATACTCATTTCCCACTGAAATCTATTGTTTCCGCATTCAATAGAGTTATTGGCTGAAAGGCAGACGAGCAGCCAGGCAGCATCACTCATCCGTTGGTGGCTCATCTGCATGTTGCTCGCACTCCTCCTCTCCTACATCCATGGTGTATATTGGTGGTGTCGATGTTGTTGTTGTTGGCATATGGTGGTGGCGTGGTGCGGTGGTAATTGTTGTTGTTGTTGTTCGGTTGTGGTCTCTTACAGCACCGTCTCCATTTCCGCAATTTCCGTTTTGTAAGACCTTAATGAATACAATTTATTATTAGATTTTTAAGAAAAATGGAAAACATGTTAAGGCAAAACGCAAACGGCTTAGCCATATTGGTTATGTTGGTTATTAAGTTGGGGCGCGTGTTGTGTCGTGTCGTGACGTGTTGTTGGTGCTTGAGACTAAATACATAACCAGGTTGGGTTGGGTTGGATTGTGTTGTGTCGTCGCCTGTGCATTGTGTGACTGATGTGCTGTGTACTGACTGGGTGACTGACTGAATGACTCTGACTCTGTGACTCACATTGGCTGCTGGCTTGATTAGTTGCATATGTGCTCGTGTATATGTCTGTTTGTGAGTTTTTTGTATTGAAGGTGTTCATTGCCATCTCTCTAGTTGGTTGGCTAGTTGGCGCAACTATAGTCTGACATACACTATCGCGCGCATATCTTTGTGGCAGGATTAGTCAACACACGTGTGTTGTGCTCATTTGTTTGCTCGTATTTACGCCATTGTTTGCGTGTATCTCGGCGGCGGCCGCTGCCAAGGCTCATTTGCCTATTCGTGAAAATCCTTGTGGAAATGTTTTGATTGATGGCCTATTTGGTTCGCCATTGCTGGGTGTGTGTGTGTGTGTATGTTGTTAGTGGCGGTGTTGAAACTGATGGATTTGCGGCTGTTTTTTAGTATTTGCTGTATTTTTTACTTGTTACTTTGCATAAATGATAGCACGCGTGTAGATATGTGCATATAATTATGACTGCTGCATGAGTGTATCGGCAATATATGTATATTGGTAACAAATTGTCTTGTATTTGGTATTTTTTTATGTTAAACTGTTTCAAATTACGTCGTGAAAACACGGATATATCTACATTTACTAATAAATGATGCAAAATATGTTTTTCCTTGGAAAATTAACTGTTAACTGTCTTGCATAGTGAACAATATTGTGTGTTTCATATATATAATTTATACATGTATATTTATTATAGTTATGTACGTATATATGTATGTGAAACATGCATTTTGTATGTATGAAAATGATATGGAAAATTATTAAATTTGTTAAATGCAAGTAGAACATTTGCACTTATGCATGTAATATTGAATTATAATATAAAAAAAAATAGTTAATAAAAAATTCCTTAATAAAAACAATTAATAATTGAATTTAAAGTGAACAATTAAAATTTCTTTCCCATGAGTTTTGCTTATATAAATATATTAATACAATTGTTTTTGTATGCAAAATTATATTGAAATAAAGAAACAAATAAAATGTATATAATTTTAACAATAAAATTATAATTGGTTTTACAAAAAAAAAAAACACAAAAAGTACAAAAGAAATGCAATGATTATTATTTTTAAATAAAAAAAATGTTTCTGAATGTATAATACATAAATGCTTTGTTTTAAATATTTTTATACTAAAGAAATGGATTGATACTGCTTTTTGTATTAAATCACGAGGGTCAATTTCATTGCTATTGGTTATGAGCATTTTTTATACACTCTGTATTAAGGGGTTATAAATGTTGAGGTGTGGAAATATGTGTAAAATTTTAATTTTCTGTAGAAATATGTAGCCATATTTTTATTGAATACTTGGTATACGTCTAGCGTAGTACAATGTAAAATCAGTACATCTGTAAATCAGGTCAAGAATATAAAAAAATTCTAAAAATTATCAAAGTTATGACATTTTACGCAAAACGCGTTTTTATCGAAGATGCTTGCCGTGACTAAGATTCCAGTCTAACAGCTCAAATGAAAGCTAAAACCAAACAAATTTCGTTAGCATGGTGACTTGTACGATTCATTGAAATGAGAAATTCTGCAAACGGGGACGATTTTCTCAACAAGTCTACTTTTTTATCTAATGAAATGTATTTAAAATTCATTAACATTGATATGAAAATTTAAATGAAAAAATGAAATGGTTCAAGGACACGACAAATAAATTACGGACAATTTGAAAACAAATTCAATTCGGTTGAAAACTCTTTCGGCAATCCAAATCAGCGCAACGACGTTTTCGGAAAAAAATAATAATTTCGAGATAATCGCGTTTAAAGTTTCAAGTACAGTATTTTTCTAGTGTAGCGGAACAAGATCGTTACCTTTTCGCTTCTACTGCTTAAATCTTTATAAAAAATTTAGATAACTTTATATAGAACGTATACTTTAAGATAACAGAATCAAAAAATGTTGACCGACTTCAAGATATGTAACCCCTTAATAATGCACACAATAATATACACTGAGAGAAACTGGATGTGTTAAATCAAATTAAAACCAGCTTAATAACGATCCCTAGAACATTAAATTCGTTGGACAAAGGAATAAAATCACATTATAATTGAAGTCAATGTTATGGACTACAATTAAATTTGACCGATATTTCTGCAATTAAATAATTTGAATCAAACGAATATGGAGCTATCGTGTAACTTCGTTCTGGATACTATAGTAGATTAAACTCATACCTATTCAGACTGAACCTCGTCATACCGAATGTATATTCTGCATGTAAAGAGTCTCCGCATGACACGAACCTCCTCTATGCATTCTCAATTAATCCCACTCATCTAGAGACCCTTTCCTCTTGATCCGACCCTGTTGAAACAACTCGTTTCCTGGTACTCCCGTTAGATGAGTGGGTATGCTTGCCGGTTCAGGCAGGTTTGGGTAACGACTACAACAACAATAAAGTATTTACATGGAAATTCAATCTTGAATTCGATACAAGAGAGTTTATATGTAAGTATTATTATAAGTATTAAGACAAATTATTGTCAAATAATGGCTCTTTTTATTGATTATAAAAAGTGGACGCTACTCGAATATTTCAATATTTGTTAATGTTTCTTTTTTTGTTGTTAGTTGAATATTTGTGGAAATTGATATAAAAACATTTCAAAAACATAAGACGTACTATTATTAAATAACACGTGATGACTATATTTTCACCATATTTTTTTATCTTCAAATATATTTTCATCATTTCATTCCATTCACTTAATGCTATATATACTATATTTAAATTCTAGAAAGTATGCAAATTATCTGGAATAGAGTGTGGCTTTTAATAATTAACTCAGTTAAGTTATTCCTCTAACTTTCATTTGCTTAATTATGATATTTACACCCAAAATAAATTTGTTCACAGAACTATTTATTTTTAAAATACATTTGAATAACATGAACTATTTATTTTTGTGTGTTTTAGAATTCTAGTGCATGTATCTTAAAACTTATGTAAACATTTAAGGTGAAACTATTAAAGCAAGCCTTTACCTTTGAAATCCCTTACTACTTCCCTTTCTTAAGGTTAATGTTTTCAAGAACATTTTCGTTAGTTGAGCTATTTGTTATTATAAAAGTATATACGAGAACAAGGTTACCTGAATTCTAACCCTTCATTCGGCATAAACACCACAACAGGTAAAAAACACCTAAATCCATGGAAGAACAATGGAAGTGCTTAAATTTTGTCTTTGTGACTTCAGGTACACAAAGTGAAAAGTTAAACAGGCTACCTACGACTAAGGTCCCGAAAATGGCTGGCAAAACTCACTATTTTTTGTATAAAAAGGCAACAACTTTTCAAAGTTAGCACAGTCAAGTTTATTGATTTCACAGCATAAGAACTCCTCCAGAGCTAATCCAGTCTTTCTTTCGCAATTTTACAAAAGTTTATTTATCTTAAAAATGGGTGCCACACAATCTAGAAGACGCGATTCATATAGTCAAGCACCGCCAGTTGAATATCGCAAAGGAAATATTGAAGAACCACTTGGGATTTGTACCACATTTAACGAGAAACCGACTTGCACCGCTCCAAAAGCTACGATACAATTTTCCTTAAACACTCAACCGCCTGCAAAGCCACCGCAGAAACGTCAGAAGTGCCTTCGGAGCTATTCGATAAGGAATCGACGTACTCTCTTACCCATAACTGAGGAGAATGCAGTTTCGCAGCATACCACAGATGACGTGACCAGTGAACCTACTCCAACGAAAGGCTTTTCACTATACAACGAGTTGAGAGATAGTATGCGCCGTAAGAAGACAGTGAAACGTCCAGATGACGGTGAAAATTTTGAAATGAAGCTTCGCAACAATTCAG
Organism: Zeugodacus cucurbitae; assembly: GCF_028554725.1. Classification (NCBI taxonomy): domain Eukaryota; kingdom Metazoa; phylum Arthropoda; class Insecta; order Diptera; family Tephritidae; genus Zeugodacus; species Zeugodacus cucurbitae. Next base: position 50,060,867 of record NC_071670.1, read on the forward strand.
AATTGCCGAAACCTGAATGCAAGGAGAATAAAAAGGAGACATGTGTAGATTCTATAGAGCCTACACCATCGCTTGACAAAGATGAAACCGCTGAAAATGATTTGAATGCGGAAATCAACTATTATGATTTCGACTTCTCTAATGAGAAGCTATTTGAGGATATTGATGAAGACGACGGACTTGAGGAGATATCCAGCCAACTTAATTATTGCAGCGATTCAGACAATCATTCTGACCCATTGAAAAAACTATCCTACGTTATGCGCAAAGAGTACTATTACTTGTGAAGTGATAATGACTCGAACACCAAATATCTTTAAATTAGTTTCTTTATAAAAATACAAAAAAAAAAATATAATAACAGCCAGTAAATTTCAATAAAAAAAACTTCGTGATAAACTTAAAACTTATGCTCTTTTTACTTTAAAAATATTTTGTCAATAATTCTTTGAAAAGGAAATTTTGTAGATCTTATGTTTTCGCACAAATGTATATCTGAGAATTTTCTATTCTTCATTCTAGGTTCTTGAAATGCATTATTTGAGAGGAAAGGATGAAAGAGGAATGTTGTTCTACTGAACTTTATTATATGTTTAGGGAGTGAATAATTAATAAAAATATTAATTTTATGAAATAAAACTTGTATGTTCTTAAAAACATTCCTTACGTATACGATATACGAATATTACACGAACTACCCCTTTGCCTCAATTTAATTTAATGCATGCCTCGCTCAAAGGCTGTTGCTGTGAACTCACATGTGAGCTGTTAAATATCCTTTGGGTTTCATTCGCTTTTAACTAATTGTATTGTATAAACAGGGATTTGGTGCTCATCATCCACTGCAAATAAACGGCCCTACTAAATACCCAAATCAATAATAATCGATAGATAGCTCAGTAAAACGGAAATCCCTTAGCAGGCCTTTAAGCATCCTGGTAAATAACTTATTCATTGTTGTGCTATTAAATTAATGCTGTACGCAATGTTCGTGTTTTATTTATTTAGGTCAGACGAGAAACTACTTACATATACGGTGGGTGTATATGAATGTATGGGTTGATGTAAATAGTTTATATGATCGATTAGTTTTGACCGCATAAACATCAAAATTTAATCATTTATGTGGCGAAACTGTGTTCATAATAGAAATTAGAAAACCCAAAAAAGGATGTATAGTATAGTTATGGTCGCAGATATAATATAGAATGAGTAAGCCTTGATAAAAAGTGGGTAGAGGTCGAATCGCCTAAATGTATGCTAAAATACTTTACAATGCCCAATAAACTTATTGCGAATTAGTTTCTATATAAGGTTTAATTTGGAATATCATTTTGAGACTTTCAGTGATGTCTGCGAATGAATGACGCTTGAATTACTCTCACGAAGAATACAAGTCAAAACAAGGTTGACAAATAACTACAATTTATTCTAAAGTTTCGTTCTTAGGGGACTTTATTTCGAATTCTCCGTAAGCATTTTCCGTCTTGCGGTGGAGGATTTTGAAAACCGACATCAAATATCAGTCCGTTATACGTATAGGAAGAACTTATTCGAATTTATTATACTTTTTGCTATCTAACGAACTAACTCGAAAACTACTGTGCCGATTTCAAAAACTCTTTCACCATTGGAAAGCTACATTCATCCCCATCAACATAGGCTATATTTATTGCGAGAAGCTCAACTTTCTGGAAATAGTTCCTAGGTGAGGGTATCAAAAAGACTCCGTGATGGAGAGTCTTAATCTGAAACTGAAAATCGTCCTGCAAGTCATTCTCTTCGCATCGCAATCGTGTGCAGGAGAGTGGGGTAACGAGTGCTCGCTGCTGCTTGCTGAACAAAATTTCAAAACCTCCCAAGTACGCGCTTGAGAGTCGAGTATGGAGCATGTGCAGCGGCTTGAAGAACAAAATGTTAGAAATATACAAGCTCGCATTAGGCCGTCGAACTCTGAGCGTTCCCAACGCCTTCATAACCAGAGAGAAAGACAACGGACACAAAAGACTAGAGGTCGTAATCAAGTTTCAGCTCATTGCAAATAAAATATAATTTCATGCTCGAATTTCCCTCATTTTACTGTTTTAAAATGAACCCACGCAGAAAACGGCAAAGTACATACATATGTATGGGAGAGTGTGTATAGGTGTGTAAAAACTTATAATTTTTGAAATGTTTGTTTAAACCCGTGCGAGGCCGGTGTGGTCTGCTCTTTGATAATAAATCTAGAGAAACTTTGATAGAAATTCGAAGAAAAAAATTTTAAAATAAAATAAAAGTATTGGGCCTGATCATTATACGTGTAAAGATCGAAAAATGTTTCGATACGATTGAAATATTTTTTTGTTGCACTAATTGAAACCTTATCGAAAATAAAATTTTCGATCGTAGTGAACTCATTCACCGACTTGATAAAATAAATTCCGCGGCTAACAGATGTCGCTAATTTCGAAATCATTAAATCCGCAAATCGAAAATTTTCGTCGAAATCTATCGCGTGTCATCTACTGATGACGGACAAATTATGTTTTAAATTTTAGAGAGATGAGACACAAAACAGACTAACAAATCGATAAAACAGTTTCAGGTTTTCACTTTGTGGTAAAGTAGTTTATCAACAGATTCAATGATAGTTTGAAAATTTACGGCCGAAAATCCTTATCGTATCGAAATCAATTTCGCTGCGGAATCAATGATTAGGCCAATTATATAATATATCACATTTAATTATTTTTACTAGAATTACATACAGTTATATGCAATTAATTGATTGATTATCTCGGATATAATGCAAAATAACCAATAACCATAAAGATTTTAAATAAAATGGTTTATAAAATCCAATTTTTATCTGAGATTTTAAAGCTATACTCAAATCAGAGAGCTTAATAAATTAATTAATAATTAATATATTATTAATACCTCAATAAGCAAGTAAGCGAAATCATAAATAATAATGAATCAATTTATTATAAAATTTCCAAATAAAAGTATGAATTATAGTGAATTCCATATGCATATAACCCATTTACTTACATGCATATCCCATTAGAATCAAAAGTATTACAACAAATGATTGAGTCAATTTTTCTATTAAAATTTAAACCTTTTTCATATTAGCTCAGTGGTATTTACTTATAAGCCCTTAGCTTTAATGTTGCGGTTTCATGCGAACCACAATTACAGTCACACTTTGCCCGCATGTTTTTTGCACGCACGCATATGTTCAGGCAAACAAGCATATGCACAAATCAGGGAGTCTGTGTGTGTGTATGTGCGACCAAATATCAACACTTCATTAAATATGTAGGGGTAAAAAATATAAAGGCAAAAATCAGTATTAATTTATGGACAAAATAAATAAAATATGCGGCTTTACTATTGAAAGCAAATGCATTGGGCAATATGACCTTGGAAAGCAATTAAAAAGTGGGGGTGTGTGATCATGAATTTGAAAGTGTGGGCGGGTTATACTTAATTTGGCTTAATAGAACGAAATTTATTATTATTTCATGATATTTTGGCTTGAAAATCGAATTTACAAATTTTTAGATTTTAACTCAAAAAAAAAAATTAAATTACATTAATATTTTTTACTAAAATACCAAAATTTGAAACTATTTTTATTTGGTGTAAATGACCTCTTCCTAATGTCACGGTATGTTTACATAAGGCTAATTATAGGTGAGAGTTATTCACGGCAACCACAAAACTTCATTACGTCAATCATTCTGGGTTCACTGGGTGTACACTTCATTAATTTGCATTTAAGTATTTGGGTGGTTTTAAAGAGGTGCTCAACAAATAACGGGATTTTATTTTTATACTCTCGCAACAAATGTTGCTAAAGAGAGTTTTGTTCACATAACGGTTGTTTGTAACACCCAAAACTAAACGAGTTAGATATAGGGTTATATATACCAAAGTGATCAGGGTGAAGAGTGGAGTTCAAATCCGAAGGTCTGTCTGTCCGTTCGTCCGTCTGTGCAAGCTGTAACTTGAGTAAAAATTAAGATATCTTGATGAAACTTGGCACACTTATTTCTAGGCACCATAGGTGCGAAATATGAGCAAAATCGGACCACTGCCACGCCCACAAAATGGCGAAAACCGAAAACACATAAAGTACCATAACTAAGCCATAAATAAAGCTATGGAAATAAAATTTGGTATGAAGGATCGTACTATGAAGGGGCATATTTGGATGTATTTTTTTTGGGGAAGTGGCCGTGGCCCCGCCCCTACTAAGTTTTTTGTACATATCTAGCAAACCAATAGAGCTATATAAACCCAACTTTCTGCAGCCGTTTTTTTAGCCACTTCTTAATACAGTCCAAAAATGACAGAAATCTGATAATAACCACGCCCCCCTCCCATACAAAGGTTAGGTTGAAAATTACTAAAAGTGGGTTAACTCATTAACGAAAAACGTCAGTAACACTAAATTTCACATAAGAAATGGCAGATGAAAGCTGTACTCAGATTTTTTTACAAAATGGAAAATGGGCGTGGCGTCGCCCACTTATGGGTCAAAAACCATATCTCAGGAACTAATCGACCGATTTCAATGAAACTTGGTTTGTAATAGTTTCCTTACATCCCAATGATATGTTGTGAAAATAGGCCAAATCGCTTCACAACCACGCCTACTTCCTATATACCAGAACTTTGAAGACGATCTGAATCGTTTACTTTACAATATATAAAGTAAGTACTAGTGAAGATATCGGTGCAGAACTTTGCACAAATACTATGTTAATAGTGTGGCAGCCCCATTCTAAAAAACGCCGAAATCGGACCATAGGTTTTTAAGGCCCCATATATCGAACACGAGGACCTCGGTGCTTCTAACCTAATATTATGGTTTCCAACTTTCAATAGACTTTATACAATATATATGACGAATATGTGGGTCAAATTGTGTATTATATAATATAAATAAAGTTAAATAAATAAATTGCGAGAGTATAAAACGTTCGGTTACACCCGAACTTAGCCCTTCCTTACTTGTTTTATATTTCATTCGTCTACATTAATATTGTCGCCTTCAAAACAGTCTCCACTCCAATAATGTTTTTGGCCATGAATTCAGGAACAAGCCACGAAGTGTGAGCTTTTAACAAACGAAAATCGTCAAGCTCATAAAAATCGTATTTCAGGGACATGTATATTAACATAATTCCCGTTATTTTTTAACTAATCCTAATTTAAATATGAATTTATTTATATAAGAACCATTTTATAGAACTCTATGGGGTTTAACAAAAATCTAATAATTTCAGTTATTTTTAGCTTTTTCGAGGAATTATTTAAAAAAAATAAATTTCTTGTTTTAAGATCTCTTCTAAAAATAAGCCTCTATTTGAAATGTTTAAAATTTTATTATGGAAATGGAAGAGATCGACTCAGCAACGAACGCAGTTCATCTCAGCATGTAACACGATTTTGAATGTATTAAGTTCACTTATTTAGGCAAAATAATTAAGTTCAGTTGACATAAATCATGAAATTAACTTCAATTTTGATTGAAAAATATATACCAATTTCAGCATCTATTCTAGGTATTAGAATAATTTACTAAACAGCTATTTTTACCTCCAGAGGTATAAAGAAAACTAGAGAAGGCTTTGATCGCTTCGAGGAAAACTAGTTAACTTCCTAAATTAGAGGTAATTCTTAAAATTCTCTTAAATTACTTTGCTACCTGCGCAAATTCAATACTTCTAAACAACCTTTATGCATACGACAATTTATAGCTATTTAAAGCTGCACTGATCTTCAGCAATACTACAGTCAACTTCGTTGCTTACTTTAAGCCACATCACATCTAAAAAATTTGAGACCACCAACAATCTAAGAAAAATCTTCATAAACATGGGTATTCAGCACTCAAAAAAATCAAATATCGTCATGGAAGATGTTGATATGGTCAATCATAAACAACATAATACGGTTACACTACAGCTTCCAGATTTGATAGCCAGTGTTCAAGGAATCGTAGATAGTGGTTCTATGTCACCACCGCCATGTAAACGTATGAAGAATGATGTTCAGTATTTGAACGAATCGGCGAAACCGGAAAACCTTGTTGAAACTCCGAGAAAACGCAAAACAAGTTATTTGAGACGTTCACACACAAGGGAGTCAACTATTTACCCTTCGGATCGAGCATATGCTGCGTGTCAACAAGAAAAAGGTTATAGTAATAATAGTAGAATAATGTAATTAAAGTTTGAGCGAAAGTTATGCTCTATGAAGAGATTACAACTACTTTTAGGACATTTATGGTTTAGATTATATAAGTTATTCATTAATTTCCCTTTAAATGTAATCTGTTATAAAATTAGTAATAAAATTGCATGATAAATTTAAATTATATGGTGTATTTAAATGTGAGGAAACACAATTGAGAAAACTTGCAGAAGAGAATTATCACAAACTAGTCTTGATCCAAAATGTAGATGAACTGAACTAGTTCTCAAATAGCGCGATTCTCAGAATTGATATGCATACATATATTTACAAAAAGCAGTTACAAAAGCCATCCATTGAAATTTTTGTTTTGCTTCATTTTACTCTTGTTTCATAACTGTTCACACTGTTAGTGTAAAAACACTTTCACTGACGGCAACACATTTTTTCAATTTATATCGCTATATAGTATGATATATGTACATATGTACTATAGTATGTGCATGTGTATTATGCGAGCAACTCTGATATAAATACATATGTAAATGTTTTCATACAAAGACATAAAAGCCAAATAAACGCACGAATTTTTGTAGGCACATACATCATCATATATGCTTGTATACTATATACACTTGCACATTTATACAATGGCGGATGTTATTTGTATTGGTTTTGTAATTTACACCAGGAACTGAGGAATATTCACCAGCTGTTGTTCTTATTTGTCAGGCAACATTTATGAAGTAATTTTGAAATTTCTTTTCAAATCAGAAGACAATTAGATGTAATTTCCTTTACAAGCAACAACGAACAGCAACGCAAAGAAGGAACATAAACGAACATAAATATACGAAATTGCTTCTCTTGTTTTAGCAACAATATCGCCTATTCAAAGAAAGAACACCCGAAGTACGCACACATATACAAATATGTACCTATATGTGCGTGTATTTAGGTGTACCGGCTTATTAGAGAGGAGGCTTGCCATTTATGAAATTTATACACGTATACAGATAAGTAGGTATGAATGTGTACATTGGCATACTTGTGGGCGCCTGGAATATTCACACATGCATTTGTGTATGTGCGTACGTGAGTGTTGGCATGCTATGCTTTTGTGTACACTTTCAATATTCTCGATTGAAGTACTACTGTGTAGCTGTTGACAAATTTTCAGAGATTATACTCTTATACACGTATATGTTATGAGTATTGTATTAAATAGCTTAAAGAAATTCGGCAGCTTTTGGATTTTTTATCTTGCATAAATCGGAAACGGTAATTTTCGAAAAAAAAAAATCATTTGTTTACATTAATGTTGTTGCCTTCAAAATAGTCCCCATTTGATATTATGCACTTATGCCAATGTTTCTTTCAAGCAGCCAGTTGATAAATAGAGTATTATAATTTTGTTCACATAACGGTTGTTTGTAAGTCTTAAAACTAAACGACTGAGATATTGGGTAAAGTTCAAATCCGGATGTCTATCTGTCCGTCCGTCCGTCTGTCCGTCCGTGCAAGCTGTAACTTGAGTAAAAATTGAGATATCTGAATGAAACTTGCTACACGTGTTTCTTGGCACCATAAGAAGGCTAAGCTCGAAGATGGGCGAAATCGGACCATTGCCACGCCCACAAAATGGCGATAACCGAAAAGATAAAGAGCTAAAACTAAGTTATAAAAGTTATAAATTAAGTTATAAAAGTGAAATATGGTACAAAAGATTGCACTTTGAATAGACATATTTGGTTGAATTTTTTTTTTTTTGGATGTGACCACGCTCCTACTACTAAGTTTTATGTACATATCTCGTTAACTTTTTAATCTAGAACAACGATACTTTCTAGGGTCGGCTTTTCAGACATTTCCTTATATAGTCCTAAAAATGGAGGAAATCGGATTATAACCACGCCCACCTCTCATAAAAAGGTTAGGTTGAAAACTACTAAAAATGCTTTAATTCAGTAAAGGAAAACACCAGAAACCTTAAATTTCATTATAAATATGGTAAAGAAGAGCTGCACTCAAAATGGTATAAAAAATTTTAAATGGGCGTGGCGTCGCCCACTTATGGGTCAAAAACCATATATCCGAAACTACTCGACCTAATTCAATGAAATTCGGTTCGTAATATTTTCCTGGCTTCCCATGATATGTTATGAAAATAGTCCACATCGGTTCACAACTACGCCTACTTTCCATATACCAGAACTTTGAAGTCGATCTGAATCGTTTACTTTACAATATATAAAGTAAGCACTGATAAACGTATCGAAACAAAACTTTGCACAAATACTGAAAATTGTGTGTTATACTAATAAAATTAAATAAATAAATTGTGGGAGTATAAAATGTTCGGTTGCACCCGAACTTAGCCTTTCCTTACTTGTTTTTTTTTTTGTTTTTTTTTGGAAATAGGAAAAAGTGACACGGAGTCATGACTGGCATCGTTTCGGTATTGTTTTTGACAAAGAATTCACGAACAAGCAACGAATTGTGCGCTTTTAACAAACGAATATCTAGCAGCTTCTACAGACAAAGAAAGCTATATTATATCAACATAAATAAAATAAAAAAACTTTTGACAGTTTGATAATTGAAAATTTAAAATTTCCGTTATTTTTAACACCCTGCATATGTGTATTCAAAGATTTTTTCGGACCTATTTACACCTATTTCTACAAAGTATCGTTAAGAGTAATGTCCTTTAAATGGTTGGATATTTATAATTTCCTTTCGAGGGGCGACGGCTAGAGAATAAATTTTTTATATAAGTGCACTGATAGTAAGTTTAGGTAGGTAGGTAAATGGGTAGTATTAATTGAGTTAGAATTTTATCTAATAATCCCTCCCTTTCCTCTTCCCATTCCTACTTATTAATACATTTCACCATAATCTCGGTAATTATAGCGTAGTTATATACTCGTTTAAACCCAACCTAAAATTACACAATTTAAACACACATGATAAGCGCCTGATAACATATTAAGATAATTAAATTGTGATGCAAAAGGTGCCGTTGATATTTTAATTCATACACGCGAGTATATTTACGTACGTGTTAGATTAAATGAGTTCAAACGTATGTATATATAAATATGGTTGCTAAACCAGTAAATACACATCACTTTTTAATTGAGTATATTAGATTCATGTTGCACTCTTAATTAACTGCAGCGCACCTCAAATACCTAAATACATACATATGTATATATTTAGTATTGCATTTTTGCTGCATAGTTTTGAACATATCTACAATAAATGTTGAAACTGCATATGGCACAGTTGCATGTATGTATAATATATTGTGGAGTATGTCAGCAAAGGCGTGCACATGTGCTCCGGATTTTAAAAATTGTACACACGTACATTATTAATGAAATGCACTCACGAACGTGCAAATGAAAATGTGCACAAACAACAACAAAATATATTTATAAAAGCATGTATGAATATATTAGCGAACATTAAATTAAGCTAAAAATAATTTTCAAGAGAAATTTCAATGAAATAATTGCAAAATTGCACAGTGACTAGGAAAACGAATGAAACACATCACGGGGAAAGAACCGTTTATATTTTGATGTGACAATTTTTGAGATGCTAAGCGAGTGCTAAGCTCATTTTCAAGCTTAAGTAAAATATTTGAAATATTTTGAAGTATATTATTTAAGAAAATGTCTACACTTCGTAGCCAACTATCGTAATTGATAGAAATATGTGAAGTCTGACTGCAACAAAAACATCAGAGTTTCCACACTTTAAAGCATTTCAGTTGTAAAATTGCTATATAACAATTATTGATTTTACAACAACAACAATCACTTCATTGGCCATATTAAAAAATGCTCAGTTCGTATGTAGAACGCAAATAATGAATTGAATTGTCATTTTAAAAGGTAGAAGTGCAAAAGTCCAGTAAAAAGTGGACGGAAAGCGACGTCAGCAAAGTTAAGTGTCAATGAATCAACAAATTCAACGGAATTTTATTATATTTACCGGTTATATTGAATGGGTTTGACAATGCATTTTTTCCACAATTTCCCGGCAGAGAGTATTTATTGTGAAAAATACAAACGAAACACTAACAATTTTATAAACTTTGTTTCATAGTTTCTGACTCTTTGAGGTAATTGTATATTTTTAACCTGGAGATATGGCGAAATTAACATAAACGCGTCAGATAATTTCTCATGAGATAAAGTATTTTGAGTACGAAAGATTTCATAAAAAACAGGACAGATATGAGTTTCATGTTATGTTATTTCATGACAAAATTCTGATGATATCAAAAATTATTTTTTAAGCATTATATAGGCTGTATGCTAAACGAAGGAATTCTTAAGGGTACAAAAATGAGGTTGTTAAAATGAAAATGATTAAAAAATCTACTTAATTGTTGTGGTGAACCATAAAATGAGCTTAAATGAGATATCTGATAATATAAAGTAATCCAGCAAATGATTATGACATATCAATCAAGAAAGAAGAATTGGAGGATTGCTATAATCGGTATGGCGCCTATGTTGAATGAGAAATTCGAAATTATTAGCTTACGACACAATAATCTTTACACTGTACAACAATCGGCTTACTTTTTCCGGGAGATTGAGTCATAAGTAAAAAACGTGCGTTCTTCGATTTTCGAAGTTAGCCTCCAAACTCGAAATATTTACCTTTGATGTTCGAAAAAAGGCTTTTTATTACAGAATATAGTTACTAAAAAATCCAAAATATGGATATAATCTAAATTTACTTCTTAATTCAATGGTATATAAAATGAATCGGTCAAGCTTATATGACAGAAGTTATTAAGGATTTAAAGTTTGGGCAACGAAATCGTAGACGGGATTACCAAGAGTGGTGTACGGCTGCCACCCGGAAACATGATCAACATTGGTAAACCCATGCACATTCTGTACGATGACATAGACAGGTGCATGGCAAGAAAACTCATATCTCGCTGGAAGGATCTACCGGGGTGTTAAACTGCAAAGGTTATGTGCAAAGCGGTAGATCAAAAATATACAAGGTTCCAACTGGCGCTTGATAGAAAGGGCTGTAGGGCCATGATTGGCATTCTTACCGGTCACAGCCTAGTAGCGGCACATGTCTATAATATGGGGCTGTCAGATCGGTAGGAATGCAGAAAATGTCAAGAGCGTGGCACCAAGGAAACAGTGGAGAATCTCTTGTGCGTTTGTTCTGCGTTAGCGAGACAGCGTTTCAGGCACTTAGGGGCCCCACAATACGATAAGTTAGAGGAGATACCTCATAAACTATTAAAATTCACGTCAGGCGAAGGCATCCTAAACGATGACTACTACTCAGGGAACATGTGAAGGCACTCCATTCTGGTATCGCAAAGGACGATAACTAGTCTATGCGTGGCCTGCAGGCCTAACAGACCAACCTAACCTAACGTAACCTAAAGTTGGGTGTTCGAAAAAAATAAAAGCTTTATTATATTTCGAAAAATACGGGGAAAATTTTTATAATGTCGTTTCTGGTGAGCAAAATTTCGAAAATCGAAGGCGAATATTACGATTTAGGAGGCTAACTTCGGAAAACAGAGGACATGCTTTTTACTTATGACACAATCTCTCCGAAAATTTACTATATTTTTGCCAAGGCGATTTTGCCGCATAGTGTCATAAATAAATTTAAAATTGTTTTAAATTTTAAAAAGTAGAAATAGGCAGACGGATGATGAAGATTCTACATCTCCAACTACTTCGAAAAGTTTTTAAAACAAAAATTAGATAATGCAAACTATTATGCTCTGTGAAAAACAAAAATATGAGAAAACCGATTTTTTAAATTTCAGAAAATCAAAAATGGTATTTTGTTGTACTTTGAAATCGAAAAGGCACCTTCAGTGAGCACATTTAGGGATATACTCAAATTAAATTCGCTTAACAAATAATGCCGAGAATTAAGATTTGTTTGACAAGTGATTGATATTAAATCAACTTAATTGCCTTTATACAAATAAAATCAAAATGTACACTGCATATACTATGAACACGTACAAATAGCTGCCGATATGCCAGTGTTTAAATCAATTAAGATTTCCCTACCAAACAGGATATACGATTACGTATTTAAAAAGTTAAGCGAAAGTGAATTAAAGCAAACTATGCAGAAGCCAATACAGTAAATACAAATTAAAATGAATTTCAATATTCACACACACACTCACAAGTACATATGTACATCTGTATAACCATGCGTATAAATTGAATATGTAAATATGTTAATGCGACCGGATAGATCTTTGTGCATACATAATTGATAGGGAAATTGATAAAACCATACTGTATTGCTTGTAGCAATACATTTTTACCAACATAGATACATATACATATGTATATATTGTATGTATGTGTATATGTGCGCTTACGCATCTTCGCTCAAGCTGAAAACCCACATTCTAAAGGTTTCACTTCTATTGTTGTGGTATGCGGTATTTATTGCACATACGAATTGCTTGATTGTTTGTTATTGCAGTTGTTGTACATATACTTGTATATATAGAGCTGAATCTTTAATAATAAGTAGTGATTAAGTTGTTGTAAATAAAATATGATGCGCTGTTTGTTAGAACCACACAAAGCACACACATGAGGAGTAAGTGCTTACTAAGCACTACTAAGCACTAAAAATTATATACAGAACTAAGTGCCGCATGTGTGAATGAGTTGGGAAAATTGTTTTGCGGCAGCGTGTGCATAATGTCACATACTACGCGTAAGTACGAGTTTGTTTTTTGGTGCGCGTGCATGATTTTTGTGAACTAAAGAGATTTTGTCTACACGGCGCTGTAGTGATAGTTCGTATAATGGGCGGTACGCACAACAATATATAATATGTAACTATATAATAAGTGAACAATGCGCCTTTTCAACGACTGCTCAATTAATATATTCGCCATATAGCTAAAGTAAATGTTATATTTACAAATATACATATATATATATATGTTTGTTTGTGTGGATATGTAAATGCAATTACATTGATGAGAAAATTTGTGTATACAACGATCTCACTTAAGCCCACATCCAAAATCACTACAAGCCCTCCAAACCCTAGTCAAACAAACAACACGAGATAGAGCATTAGTTGCAGGCATCAAGCCAGTCAGCAGCTTCGACAGTTACCCAAATCATGATAAAGTAATTTAATGAAGTCATTTCCATATTGTCAGGCAGCCTAATTCATGCAAACACGTTTTTGTTATCTATCTACATATGTATGCATGTAAGTGCGAAGGTGCAATGTTTGTACGGATATAAGGCACATATATTTGTATTCAATAAAGATACAAATAAATTATTGGTTGTTGTTGTTGCTGTTGTTATAGGTATTTACATTAGCATCTATTTACATATGTATGTATGCCTAAGTACGTATTTATTACGCATAAATGGTTTGTATGCATTAAATATGTGTGGTATTGAAAGCGTACGCATACACCACTGCGTATGAGTAACCTAACAATTGTAGTTAATATGAGCAGTATATTAGAGTAGGAAAAAAATCGCTGAAAAACACTGTTAGTAGTTACATAAATGAGGCAATATGTAACTGTGTATATTTTGTATATACATATCTACCAATAAAGTAAGCTAAATCATTTGTGAACACTTAAGCGTTCATACACCGAGCATGCCTTAGAATGAGGTTTTGTTTTGTTGTGTTAAATATTTGCATTGAACTTATTTTCTTTTTTGTATCCACAAAACAGAGCGAAAGCGATAAAAACAACAGGAGTATACAAAACGAAAGCTAAATGTACTAAAAAACATAAGTAAACAACACTCCAGGATAAATTCCGAAGCAATAAGTAAACTTGTGAGTATAGTATATATACATAAGTGTATGTAAAATTTGCATGTATATGTGTTTAGTATTATATATAAAAAATGTTAGTATATAGCATATAATGTATGGAATAAGTAATGGTAATGGCTATGAGGCAATGAGTAGTTTAGTGTAGCAGCGCAGCGTAGAGTAGTTTGATTTTATTCAACATTGTAGGAATGAATGTGTAGCGAAGTATGATTGAGTACGAGCCAGTACAATTGAGTTGAGTGGAAATGCCATAATCCGATTTTTGTGTTAAGGCAATGGTATTGAAAAAAAACAAGAATGAGTCACAAAAAAAAAACAAAAACAAAAACAGAGTAAACAATTTTAGTGGCGCTGCTATTTTTAGCTACGTTTCTGACCGAAATATGCGAAAAAATAATAGGAAAACAAGTATAGAAACAAAAAATAAAAAAAAAGAGAAATAATGCTCTCCGAACCATTAGTAAAGAAAAAATTGCATAAAAAACGGAGAGAAAATGAAAATAAAAGAATGGCAAGAATTGTGTTACTATTAAAGAGCAATTTGGCTGTTGGCTCAGCAAATACGGGTCAGTTAATAAGTCAGTCTGCCACTAAGCCTTTCGAGTTGGCAGATTTTGAAGAGATGCAGACACATCCCAGTATACATATGTACATATGTGGACTATGGAATTCAACGAAATTTTTGGCTGGCATAATAGAAGCTCATATGGAAGTTAAATGATGTCACAAAAACAGTTGAGCTTCTCTAACTCGAATCACCCTATTACACAAAAAAACTGCGAGTTAGAGAGATTTCTCAGTTACGGAATGTAATCTGTATGAAATTTGACTTCTAATGCCAATTCAAGAGTTCGAGTTATAGAAGTTCGAGTTAAAGAAGTTCAACTGTACATATGTATGTGGATATATGTATGTATGTGTATTTATAGATGACATTAATGCTTGTGTGTTTGTGTTGTTTGGCGCATGCAGGATTTATAATAATAATACCAATTCATTGGTGGCAAATTGACTTACTCACTAAGCAGGGTATTTTGTTTGGATTATACTACAGGGCACTAGGTAGCTATGGAGGAGGCGGGGTCACATTTATATGTTCATAAAAAACTTACCACCTGTATAGATCTTGTGCGCTCGCAGCTAAACTCAAATTGCCCAGCAAGGGTGGCCGCTCTTTCAGATGATGATGATTCAACAAATCCGAAGATGACGCTAATCTGCAAATGTACAGAGCACAGTGTTTCATCTCAACTGTCCGCTTATTAACACACCATCGACATGGCTTTTACTCACCTCAATTGCGGTGGCTTAATGCCATGCTGATCCAACGCCTTCTCCAATTGTCGCACACGCAAACGTGACATATCCAATTCGTGCTTCACTTTCCACAGATGTGTATCACAAATCGGGTCGTTGCAGCGATGTTTTTTCAGTATTTCCGTTGCCTCAAAAACTGCACCGCGAAATGTCAACGCTTTACCCATTGATAGCGATAGCAAAGCACAACAATGACAGCCATCTTTTTTGGCCAGTCGTTTGCGCACATACTTAAAATAGATGTGTTCGAGCAGTAGTAGTAATGCGGCAAATAGTATACCAGCCATTAGTAGTAAGAAAGCGGATAAGAACTGTTCGAGCGCAAGTGGATCGGAGGATTTATGCTCTTGTTTGCCAGGGCGACATGTGCCCGTCATCCAGTAGCGACGTAAACGCTCCAGATCACCATTGGCGCGAAACTCTAACAGACGTTTGTTGAACATTTGGACGTATTTTGAATTGCGACTAAAGGCGAGACCATAACCTAGAAATATTGAAGAGATATAAAATGTATGAAAATTATGTTCGTTAGGATTTAGTGTATCTAAAATATATCTATACTTTAAACTAACCTGTCATGGCATACCAACTGCCGACAGTCATTAAACGACAGTCCTCATCTTGTGCCACCAAATAGTCCAGCACGGTGCCATCGTAGATGAACGAGTCGAGATTGCCATTGAGTACGGCGGCTACACCTTCAGCGACGCTAGTTTTGTTGTATCTGTGAAATTATAGTAAAAGATAAATATAAATTTTTGAGGTTAAGTCTGTGTTATTTAAGTCAGTGATTACTTACTGTCTCATGTAGTGATGCATATCCTTAAAATATTTGTGTATGGTCGAGTCAGTGTGGCTGTAAGGTATAGTGCCGAACTTAAATGATGGTTTATGCGAGTAAGGATGCACCAAACGGCTGTCGTTCAGACCGCTGAATTCGTGAAATTCCTCTCTGTAGATTAAATATAAAATGTTTTCACCATATAATATGACATTCGCTATGGGCATGAGCCACACTTACCGCGTTATCATGAAGGCAGCCAAGTTAGCAGTGTAGATGGCCAAGAAGACCACAGCGAATAGAGCCCACACGTTCGTCATGAAGCGTGAGGTGAAACCGCGCGGTGAGTCCACATGTACAGCAGCCTGAAACAGTACCGCCCACACAAGCCAATAGGTGCGACATAACGAGAAACGATATGGCGTTACGCTAGCATTTTGTAGATAGAGTTTCATATTGTAACCGCTTGGTGAGAGCCACTCGAAAAGGAAGATCATAAATGTGGCCGCATGTATCGCCACAATGCCAACCTATTTTATAAATTTTTAGAGAAATAAACAAGAGTTTTCAAATTAAAATCGGAAGTTAATCTACCGTGCGACACCAACTTACCAGCATCCACGAGGCCGTATCGAATGGTTCGAGAAAAGCTGTTGGTGATATAATACCGGTACGCTTAGCCACTACTATCGCAATGCCAGTCTCCATGAATGGCTCACTAAAGTCCACCACAGCTTCGCGTTCGGTATTGATCATCAGCGATGTCAATACCATGTCGGTTTTACGATTTACCAAATCCGCAATCAGCCCATTCCATTTACCATTCTCAAGTGTACCCCATTTACCATCTTCGACCCGAACCAATTCGTATGTGAAACCCAATTCTTCGGCAAATTTTTCCAGTAGATCGATGCAAAAGCCACTACAACACTGATAGAACGATTCATTGCGATGCGCTTGCCCGACATCGATGTCAGCGGCCATCTCGTGATCGGCCGCGACCCGACAAAGGACGCCGCGATCCATTAGACATTTGCCACTGATTGGGTCGGCGGGCGAGAGATTGATATAGGGTGCCTCTTCGAGGAATGTTATCTTTAAATGGAATTTTTCGGGTACACCCTGTGGTGGAGCATGCGAGTTACCCGGCCAGGCGATGTCACGTATATCAAGCTTTTGCGTCTCCCATGACTTCCACACGCCAATCTAATTAAGTGAAGAGTAGGAAAGAGCGGAAAGCAATAGTAAGAGCAAAGAAGTGCATAGGAATAAGGCGAGAGGATAGTTATGTATCGGATGGAAATACGAAAAATCAGAAGAAGGGAATTTTTAGCAAATAAATTGGTATATAATGAAAGAAAGATACACTAAATCGAACGGCCAGATAAGTTAACATAATTGGGTTGATGAAAAAATAAATAAAACAAAAATAGTGGGAAATTTTGTGGTGCAAGTAAATCAAGTGAAAATTTTGAACACTTACCTCTTCCCAAACGAGATTCTTATTGTTTGCTCCAGGACGCAAATTCATGATTTTCAATTCAGCAGATTTGAGATCGCCATCGGCAGTGAATTCAATATTGGGTTTATTTAGATCACCCTCTATGGATACGTTGCGCAGATAACGGAAGAAGCTGAAAGTAAACAAATAATTGAATTAGTGTTAATACTGCTTGAAATTAATTTATTAAAAGACTTACGTTTCTCCGTTATCCCAGCGTCCACGTCCCTCATCCTCACACGATAGTGATTGTGTTGTGAGACGTCGCCCCCGATTTGCTGGATCCGTGAGATATGCTTCCACACCGAAGGCGTAAATCTTAATCGCATTCGATATTTCATTCATCAGCGCCGCACTACTCGTATCAAAGTGTACACCCAACATACCAATTGGGAATTGTGGATGTGCATCCTTCTTCTCGATAACCGATTGACTGACGACCCACACATAATTTTCGCCAGTTAACTTCATTTCTTCAGCAGCTCTAAGAATAGTAACCGCTTCGCTTTGTGTGGCATAGAGGAGCATCACTCTAGCCTCGCTATTCACTAATTCCATCAAGTCGCTGGTGCGCGTTACCACAATCGAATTGAGTATCGTGAATTTGAAATGGTCTTGCATTTCGGCGACACGCTCCCTAACAGCCTGTACAAAATCATCGTGTCCGGCTATCTGAGAGGTGACAACCGAAAATTGATGCCATTTGTAACGCTCTAGAATGCTCAACATAGCAGCACTTTGATGTTCTATACTTGGAGCTAACTGAAGTTGAAGTGTCGATTGAGAGGCGCGTCTCTCCAGACCCGAATTGTCGGCATTCCATGAGATAACCGGTATTCCAAGATAGCCGGCCAATTGTAGAAAATATTGAGCGGAGGCAGTGCTATGACCGAATTGTTCATTATTCATCATATATAGTATGGCAGAGACATTCGCTTGTAAGAACTCTTTACAGAGTGTACTTAAAATGGCTGTAATAAGAGAGAAATGTCGAGAAAACGCATAAGTTATTGAAAAATCTAAAAATATATAAGAATGCTGATTTAAAGATATCAATATATAATAAGTAATAATTCAGATGAGAGATATATAATAGATTTATGATCTTTTGTCAAAACTTTTGGGATTTCTTTCTTGATTCTTCTTTGAACGTTAGATCTCCCGAAATATGGATTTGAGTCGGGATATTATATATGAACAACAGCAGATAATATGGGCTATATATATATATATTACCTATCTTATCCTGCAATTGTTTTTTTTTCTCAAAAAGTGGAATCGAAAGGTGTATATCGATTTGGGTACTTTTAAACAATATAATTTCAAGGAATCTGTGTTGAATTCATTACTATGAGGTACCCTATGTTAAACTGTGGTGAGGTCTAGAAGCCCTCATAAACCATTATTTAACACTTTGGATTGGTTCGAATATCGAATGAAATCAGGGGTAGAGATGGAAGCTGTCGAAGTAGGGTAAAATTAACAGAATTTTTAAAATATGTCCTTTCTAACTAACAAAATAGGTCGTAATAATCTTTAACAGCGAATTAAGTGTCAGAAAAGTCATGACTTTGTACATCCAATTTTTTCCGGTTCAATTTTAAAATATTTTTATATAATTCAGAGAAAAAAGTAAAAATTTCGTTTTCAACACTGTTGCATGGAAATCAAGCAAACTAAAAAGTGCATTTTGTGGCTGAAAGCATTTTTATTTTAATATCCCGCGCTGATTTTTTCCAAACGTACACAGAGGTACACAGAATTCAGTAGCTCGCTGAGTTTATTTACGCCGGCAGCTTCATTGCGCGCTTCAACCGCAGCGGAAATGCCAGTGATATTCTAGCACTCGGATATGCAGTAACTAGTTCAGAAATTTAGCGTGGTTTTATGGTAATTAAATTCTACTGAGGCGGTAATAAATTTCGCTGTGATAGCAAGTGTTTCGCTAGACAATAGCTGGTATCGAGGGCAGAAGGTGGGCGGTGCGGCAAGCTTGTGTAACGAAGACAACCGCGTAGAGTCCGCGATGATATTGATGTTAAAAGCAGAAGGCTAATGACTCAGCTCGATAATGAATCCGAATGGGCGGACGAATAGAATCGCGCATGAAATTCGTTTGGCTTGTTGGTTGCTTAATTACTTTGGATTACAGTGCTGGATGGTCGGTTGGTTTGACTGAATAGATATCTTGGATAATACACAGAAGCTGTGAAAAGGAAGTTTTAACTACAAAATATAGTATAAAGCACTCTCATTTAATTTTTTTTTTAATTTTCGTGAAGTTCGAACTCGTAAGTCGATTGTATATAGTTGTTTTATGTATATATCTAGTTGAGTTAAGCGCCTTCTTCTCGTTATTGGATTAAAACTAAGCTTGATGGTTCATTTCTTATTGCACTACGTGGTAATGGCAGCTTAATTAACCATATACTGCCAGACAAACATATAAAACGTGCAGTTAAGTACACAATATTCGGAACCATTTACCATGCAATGCGCCCTATGCGGATAACTTATTTATGTGTACTAACTATTTGTATGTTTGAGAGTTTATTGTTTTCGTTGGCTATTTAACTGTCGATTAACCGCGAAACTTATTAAGTAAAACACTAACTTGTTGGGAATAGTAAAGTTCAAGCAGAGCCAAATTTTTTTATTATACCCAGCGCACGTTTTGTTCCAACGAAATTGTATTTTGGACTCATCGAAAACATACCAAGCTAGCAACAAGAGCTATACAGAGCTCAACAACAACAATAATAACAATAACAACATCCACTAAGTTAAAAATCATTCCTAGATTCCTTCCCACGAAAGTCGTGTCCACGTAATGGGAATGGACCACAATTTTTATCCGTTCAAAGACCCTAAAATCTGCAGTAATATTAAAAAATTGTTGGGGAATGTTGTTTTGCTGCTACAACAACAAACTTTCCTATTTCGAACATTGTAAATAAAGGAATGTTGAAACCTTAAGTTTTTGGATTCGTAGAAACCATACTATAAGCCAAGAGTCATATACAGCTCCACAACAACATCATTCACTGAGTTAAGAATAATCTCCAGGTTCATTCCCATGTAAGTCGGGTCTACGAAATCGGAATGGATCCTGCTATTTATTTAGCCAAGGACAGTCAAATCTACAGCATTTTCGAAATTTTCTGGAATATTCTTGCTGCATGTTGAGCAACTTGAGCTATATGTCGAATTCGAGATCGTTCTGAGAATTATTATTCAACCGCTGTGCTAATTAGATTATCTGGGTCCAAATATCCAAATCTTAGCGAAAGGGAAAAGCGACCTCTGTTTTGAAAAAACATTGAAAAACAAGAAGAAGAAATATTATCGAAATACTCAGAGAATTCTTCTTCTGGATCACCTAAGTTTTCATTCGAAAAGAATCTATAAAAAGCATCCGATCATTATATTTCACATTAGATTTCTCTATATTCTCTCTTCTACGAAGCCTTTACAAATAAGATCCAGACATATTCTAGAATGAGGCAAAAGAATCTCAGATATCGCGTGCATTGGGTACAATTTCAGCTGAAAAACCACGAAAAAGTAGAAAACACAAACACACAGCCACACAAGCAGTCTTGAACACATGCCAAGAGTGTAGAGCAAGCGTGTTGAGCATGCAGAAAGTTCATTAAGCAACGCTAAAAACAAATGTCTGCGAGCATGATGTGGATTTTAAACTAATTCGACTGGGATTTATTTATCGATTAAGTCTTGACTTTACTGACTGCGCTGACACAGTGAAGTTGGGGAATTGCAAGTGGTTTAATTAGCTGTACTTCAGTAAGCAAAAATCAACCGTTAATAGCGCTCATTAACTGGTGTTGTGGTTTGAAAAACTGAAAATTAAAAACAGCAAAAATAGAAATAAGAGAAAGAAAGAAAGAAATGACTATTATGTGAGCAAAGTACAAAGTACGTAATAAAGCGTGAAATGTAGAAATCAACTAGTTAAAGCATTTTAACACCACACTGGCTGTCAAAGTGACATTAAGGGATGCCGCTGCGGCTGCTGTCAATTACTCTCTTCGCTACACTTCCTTACATTTCCATGTACACTAGCCAGCTAGTGCCAGCAGGCGGTGTGTACCGTTGTTGTTGCTCGGCACTGCTTTAATATGTCTAGTAATTTATGGTCGGCCTTAGAAGCTAAGCTTTTTTCACACCGTTATACACCATTTTCCTAAGCTGTGGCAAGGTTAATATTTTAATTAAATAACTAGTACGCAGTAATGTTAAGCGTGGCGAGCGGAGAGCAGAGCGCCAGCACTCGTAATGTCATTAACAACCACCGCAGCCGCCAACATCGCTCAACAACACACGTCCAATGTGGACTGTAATATTTTTCGCAATTTTTTTCCCCACCGTCGTTGGCAGCTTATTAATAAAATGTGTTCAAACAGAATTGTGAGTAAAATGCGAGAGTGTTTGAAAGCAAATTGCGATGCTGCGTTGAAAAAGTGACAGCTTTAAATGTTTGTTTTTTTGACGTGAATCTTTTATCAATAATAGCAGAGTTTTTAGTTTCTTTTTTTTTTAAATTTGATGAAATGAATTCTTAAGTTACATAGAAATAGTTCTCAAATTGTGGATAATACTTTTGGAGAAATATATTGAATTAATTAGGTTATTTTGAATTTAAATCAAATAAAGAATTATGGAGGAAAGTTTCTTAAATAATTTGCAATCCACTCATTAAAGAAGAATCAGACTAAACATCTATAAAATAAGAGGTCCTGAGGTAGAGGTTTTTCAAAAGGATTTATATGTTAGAAGAATAGAATATACCTTTTTTTTATTTGGACAAAACTTGAGGATCCAATTGATGGAGATGGAAAATTATATACAGAAAGCATAGAGAAATCGTCAAATGAAAAGGATGTAAATATCGCTGTATTTTACCATGGATGACATATATGATATAGATACCTTTAGTAATACAGTTATAAGAGCAACCGCTATACAATTTATCCATTTCTAAAGCGGATGGTTACTGGTGTTCGAAGATGGATCAGTTAGGTCATCGGTAAACAAAAACGGTTGTGATCGAATCCCGGTGATCTGGCGCAAACGGTGGACAAGCTTGGATTGACTGTCAGAAAAGTTTTGCTATGCATTTGTCGGATTGACATGAAATAATGCCATATCTCATATGGCTCTACTCTTTATCTGGATCTGAACTGTCAGCCATTGGACCGCATGAAAGAAGCAATCGCCCAGAAGCGGCCAGGTTTAGCCAATAGTCAAGGGATTGTGTTCTATCAGGACAACGCAAAGCCACAGACATTGATAGTCCTCGCCAGGAGTGCTCTGGGAGTTTGTTGGAGAGATTCTTATGTCCGGACCTGGCATCACCTTTTTTGCTGGTTAAAATTCGCCTGAAGAGAAGCTTGTGAAAATCGTGTGACCCAATCGAGTGTATTGCCAAGAGTCACGAGGACAAAACTAATGGATTAATTTTTATGGAACCTATATACGATATGGTCGGAAGAAAGCATGCCTGACGATTGGAATCTCAGTGTGCTCTGCCCAATCCATAAAAAGGGAGATCCCACAATCTGCACCAACTATCGTGGGATAAGCCTCCTTAACATCGCTTATAAGGTTCTATCGAGCGTTCGATGCAGTACCCGCCGGAGGAAGCCGAGGAAGGAGAAGGCCCCCACTCCGTTGGAGGGACCAGGTGGAGAGCGACCTGGTTACACTTGGGATCTCCAACAGGCGCCGGACTGCGAAGGAGAGAGAGAGGTGGCGCACTATCGTCGATTCGGCTATAACCGGCTAAACGGTTGCAACGCCAATCACATACATACAATATATGTGTGAGCTTAAATTTCCTTTAGTTGGTCCAAAGCAAGGTATTCAAATGTGATCTCAATCAAGCTCTTGAGTAAGACGTCAACCAATCCCAAAACTGTCCACTCAGTTCTAAGTGACTTATTATTATCAGTTGGACATATAATTAAATAAATTACAATGTCTTTAATAGAGCTATCTGAGGTGAGCTTTACGTCAAATGAATGTAGTGGTCTAAACTTGTAAGAATATGTTTATTCATTCCTTTATCGGGAAACAGTGTCAGATTCGACCAGGGATTGCCAATCCGACAGTGCAGTACCCATAAAAATTTAAATTTGAATATAATAAGAAGACTGGGGAATGAAGTTTCGCTAAAAATAATTCACGCTAAAATTTGGCCTGATATAATACTGTTCTAGTACACAAAAGTATGCCTAGTTTAAAGTTTAAATAAATGTGTACACTCGGTGTACAGTAGAGTACATTTTCGCAGAAACACGCCTCCCTTAGAAAAATTGCCAAAGCTTAGTCGTCCCACATAAACTCTAAAATTAGATTTCAAATCGCTATAGTATTCGCTCTGTGAAAGCGCACCAAATTCAATTAACAAGTAAATATTTTAGAAGAAGCAGCAGCACACTAAAATGAAGCTTTTTACATTTTAGGCGAAATGAGAAAGAGCAATCTATGCCTGCTGTTGCTACTTCTAACACTGCTGGGACCACTTCCATTGCCAGTTTCTCATGTTACTTGTTGTGTGCGTCAGTATGTATGAACAATAGTAAAACAATTTTCGTCGCTACCAAGTTGATATATATCTATCCTATATACGGGAAGCGACGAAAAAAGGTTAGCAAATATTTATGTAAATGAATAGAAAATCTTTACAAAAGAGCAGAGAGTTCAGTGAGTAGGTGTGGAAACTCATAAATTCAATTATGATACTGTCATCAAGCAATTTAAGCAGTTGCACCGGCTGGCACCGGCTGCTGCTGTCTTGTCGCCTCGTTTTCACATAAAGCTTTCGCAGTAGTAGCTATAATGTTGAGCGCGCACAATTTCGATGAATATCTAAACATTTCGAAAATGCCGCGATGACATGCGGCGGCCGGGATGTGTTAGAATGTGTCATAAACGGCTGACGCTTCATAAAACCCCTGCCATGCCAGGCCGCGCTATGTGGCGCTACTGTGCTGCTTCTAATAGGAGTCGCGCAGCAGTCGGGGCTTTCGCGTAGTATTAACGCATTCAGCACAAATAATTGACGCGCAGTGTAGCGTTGGATGTTGTGGTGGCGGCCAATGTGGCAGCGGTCGATAATGGCAAGCAGTAGGAAGCCTATTAGGCCATCATTCTAGCGCAGATTTCAATCATTTACGCCACATATTCCGCATCGCTATTCATTCATTAGCATGCGTAAGTACACGCTTACAAACGTGTATGTGTGCATGTATAGTGTTCGTTCACGTGTGTTCAAGAGTCACTCAGCTACTCTGTTACTATGGCGGCAAAGCTGGTTAACCCGTTAATGGCCGCTTCCGTTTGATAAATAGTGGTGACGGACATAATTTTGTATTTAATAATTAAAATACTAACAAAAATTATATTTCGGAGACAGTATGGTCAAAAAGTGTTAAATATTTGAATAAATAAATTGGAATTAAATAGAAATAAATTCAAGCTTGTATCTTTCATAGAAAACAAATTTTCTGCCTTTTTTATGTAAAAAAAATCGAAATGTTTTTCAAATGCCCCCAGCGGTTTTAGAAAAGTATTATGTGAGGTTATGTTTAGATATATTGATTCGGACAGCTGATCTTATTGGATTTTTTCGCAGCCAACTTCACACTTAACCGCTTTACAGTTATGTATTTGAAAAGTTGATATAGTAAACATTTTTTCTAAAAAAAATATTTTAAATTTTTATACTAGTTTTTGTTTGGTAAATCTCGATTTTGAAGATGCACCACATCCTGGAAGACCTCTTGAAGCTGATGTGAATAAAAGAAAAACGTTGAACAACTCCAGAGATGGGATCAAAATGCAGAATATATTTATTTATTTATTTTACATATTGAAACTATAACAAAATTATAGAACAATATATTAAATAGAAGCTATGGCATCTGGGGCCTTAACCTATTATGAATGCGAGAATATACAGTAGTGCAGTTAATTTAGGTGAGATTGAAAACGTTAGAGTGAGTGAAAGATGCGAGAAGATGTTCATATTTTATTATATAGGTTAAAAAACTTTAAATAATAGTGTTATTAAGTTATTATTATAATTTCATAAAATCCTCATGCAATTATTGTGCAGTAAAATGTTGAAGTGAATAAGTGAAGTACAATATTGAAGGATTAGTCTTTCAACCACATCTATTATTGACTATTACATTGAAAACTAAGCAAAATTATCATGTCAGTATTAGACCATCATCTTAACATATCTTTTGGATCCATTTAACATATTTGGTTAGAGGTTCCAGCTATGAAGTGTGATGCTATCAGTTCTAGACTCCAAAACCTCTGAGTTTTGGAAGAAGAGAAGAAGAAGATCGAGCAGTTATGTCGAAAGATATGCTTTCCCAGAAAAGTAAGATCCCCAAAAGTGATGCACTGGATTCGATTGCGACGATAAATATAAATTGGTTGAAGGAAAATTTTTAATTGGGTCAAAACAAGTAGTTTTGTTACAGTGTATAGAAATTCAAAGTAAAAGTCTGCCTGGTGATAATAGCAAATATTTGTTCTAAAACCGTTTTTTTTTTTTAATATTGGTCCACATATTCGATTTTTCCAGATTTTCGTCCCTAAATGAATACTACAAAAATATCTAAGTTTCTTAATATCGATATGTGTATAAATTTAAAATTATTTCTGTAGTAAATACAACAGTTTTTATATTTGCAGCTTAGAAATTAGAAATAAACTAATTCCTCGAGTTTTGAAATCAATTTAGAAGGTGACAATGAGTGATTAGGTGAACCATGAACTATAAACCTTCACTAGAGAAGTATAAAAAATATAGAGGTTTCTACGAAAGCTTATAAAAAAGCATCCCCACTAAAGGGTTAAAGCCCTTTGAATATCATTTGCACTTTCATTTTCACTACAACAGTCTATGCCGGCTACCACCTAACCCTTAGAGCCTATTAGGATTCATATTTTTCAAAACACCAAACGACAGCACCCACGCATAGCACAGATATTTATACACACAAACACATACGCGTGTATGCAAATATGCATGTGAAAGCATTCGGCATTTCACTACGCTATCTAGACACAATAAAAGGCATTGATGTGTGTGGCGGTGTGCGTGTGTGTGTGGTGGTTGACGCCCGCAAGTCTGACAAGTTTTTATAAGACTCATTAATTTCATTTAAGCAGCATTCAATTACTTTCATCTCTATCGTTATCACAATTTTGCACACCACACACCACGCATGCAACACCCACACGTGCATACAAACATATATAGTTAAAAGTATATCTGTATATATGTATGTGTGTATAATGGCTTTTATGTAAATGCGTTTGCTGCTGCTGCACATTCATCAACACTTTTGTGAAAAATCTTGAGCACTTGAGTAGTACAACAACAACAAAAAAAAAGAAATTTATATATGTAGTGGTAATGACATTAGCACTGATGGCAGTCATAACCGTCCGCCATGGCAACTGTCATTCGTGTGGCAAAGTTGTAGTGTCTGCTGGTAGCAGTGAATCCTAGCTGCCACATACATACATATGTATGTATAAATATATACATGCAAAAAGAGGCATATTGAAATACAAAAGTGACAAAAACAAAAATATGTATTATAAAAGTTATGTGAAAAGAAATTTGCAACTTTTTGAATTAAAAAGAAAGGCATTGCAAATCAATGGCAAAATAAAGCGAGAAATGATCGAGCAGCTGTCATCGAATCGGCTAACTAACAAAAGGAGATATTGTGTTGTATACACACTTGTGTTCATCATGATACTTTTATTTCAGAATTTGTAAGTGAATCAGTGGTTTAATATGGATTATAAGAATTTTGTATGTTAAGAATATATTAAATTTGACTTTACTCAAAAATGGATTACTTTATACTTTAATGGATTACTTTATACTTTTTATTTGTTATCGTAGAATTTTGCATCTATTTCAAAGAGAGTAGAATGGCTTTATTTAAAAAAAGACAGCAAATTGACGTGAAGAGAAAAATTGATTTTAAGAATTCTGGATGACCACCCGAGCAACTTAAAAAATGAACTACATATTTTAACTTGAATTCCCTCACTACAGTCTAAGAATACAGAAATTTATATATTCTCATAATAGATATTTGGCAAGTGAGTTCTGAAATAGAGCATAGCTACGTCGGATAATCAATATTTTTCCCACAAAAACGCCGTTGACCTGCTAGAATTCAGATAATGAGTAAATAGAAATGCATATACCTCAGTCAAATAATTATGTGTGCATGAACTTTTTGCAAAAAAAATTAAAGATTACAAAATTGCAAAATATTTCTGAGTATGCAGGTTTGTTATTATTAATGTATACGATATAAAAAACAAAAAATTAACAAATTTCCAAATATTTTTTAAACTATAAAACATAATTGAAGTTTAGGCTAATGGTAAATATTTATATGTGCATTTTTACTATTTTTACCAGTAAAGCCTATACATTTGAGTTTAACTGAAAGAAATAATAATAATAGTTAATAGTCAGTAGAATTGCCCTTATATTTTAAAACTAAATTAAGCCGCTTAATCAGAGAATTAACTACTGACTGTAGAATAGTTATGTAAATATTGGCAAATTCTTGCTTTATGGCTAATTTAAGGTGACGTACTGTCTCAAATTGCTTTCCGTTGTGGAAAACAGGAGCAGAGAGGTTCCCCCAGAGATTCTCAATAGGATTTAGGTTCGAACTCAATGCTGCACATTGTAATACCGGAATTTTCCGGTCGTTAAAGATGTTCTTCGTGTGGATTGAAGCGTTATCCTTTCGATATGTCCAGTTGTATGCCATAAATATTGCCAGCAAATTTTATTAACTCGCTGTCCAAAAGATCTACATTGATATTAGCATTCATTTGAGTGAATATAAAACATGTAGATAGCTTTCCACAGCAGCAAAATGCAGCTCATGAAATCGAGGTACCGCTTCCAAAACATAGCTTGTAGTAGGACCGCCGTTCCTGGTGCGAATCTCTCCAATATTTCTTGCAATGACCTGGGCCGACCAAATTTAATATTTTTTTCTATCACTCATCGGCACAGAATTGGTATTTATTTGCAAACCTCAAATGTGCTTTATTGTGTCTTTATTTAGCGTTGGTTTAGGTGCCATGGAGGTGTATTACAGAAACTGATTTTTTTGTATAACTGCGTCGCACTATACCATAATTAGTGGGGTTTTTAAGAAATTTTGAGATACAGTTCCGATGTCGCTTTGGTCTAGAGCCATTTTGGAACCGCTTTTATGTATTCCTATGATTATTAGTTGTTCCTCGGCTGATAAACTAGTACCACGAGGCATTTTAGGCTTAAAGTTAAATAAATGCAATTAAATTTTTAATAATTCATTAAGTTAATGCACCTACAATAATTTTGAAAACAAATTTTAGCAAAAAAGTTTTTGCTGCGACACTATCAGTAAGAAAGATCCGCTAAACTGATTTTGCACATATAAATATTTTCTATGCAATACCCAATTTTGTTTTTGATTACTGATCGCCAGTCGCCATTTTTTTTTGCATATTATATATTACTATTGTATTTTTGAGTAAAACAGTATATACATATATATTGAGATGGCGAAGAAATTGTGAAAACAAATAAAAATTGAATTTACATGGATACACCGTTAAAACTAGTAAAAAGTGTTCTTGACTACATAATTCGTCAGAATCGAATAAGTTTAGACACCAATTCTTAATAGTGTGACCCTTAGTGGCTATAATTTTTTTTAAGTGTGTCTAAGAGGAGTGATATATTGTTATAGAGGTCTTTGTCTTATTTGTAATGTTTTGCACTATTTAGTAGTTCTACATGTGGAACAGTTAAAAAATAATGACGTTATCCGCCCGCTCACTTTTAGAAAGAATTTAACATCTGACTATCTGACTTAATCAAAACACATGCTGATATCAAAAGGATGCTGATATGAAAAGGATAAAAGAAAAGTAAACAAACAAAAAAATGCGTGTAATAATTTAGAACTCTGACCTAACAGGTACAGTCCTTTTCTAGTCTCTCTATACTTAATATGAAGGCATCCAGGCTTTTAGCTGATTTTATAGCATATATTTTGATAAATATATAAAATAACTTAATTATATTGAGTAGAAAGATCTCTGTTAAGCATAATTCAGTTTAAATCGAAAAATATGTATATAAAATCAGTACATACATACGTTCCCCGAAACCTCATATATCCATTATATTGATTTCCATTCCCCTGATTGACGAAGATAAGATTCAAGCTCAGAATGTTTTTTTCTTATACATACTTAACATTTATGTATGTACGTGTATAATGTGTGAGGTATGATATATATTTTATTATTTTTCGTGAAACTGTCGACGATCAATTCAGTGGATGGCATAAATTTGAAGGAATTAAACCACTCTTCGATTGCCATCAATCAAATTTAAATATTTATACATTTAATACTTATCAGAAACTGTTACCCGCAGAAGGTGCATTTCACTTAATGTTCGAAGCGTTGTTGTGCGAAAATACGAAAAGCAATAAAATTTTTACATATGCGCCACAATACGCTTTTCCGTGCGTAAGTCCGTGACTTACAGGCGGTGGATACAATAACGAAAATTCAATTACGAAAACAAGAGCGTAAATGTACGCACATAAACGTATGCTACACGAAAAAAGTGAAGTGAGTGAATATGAGAATAATTGATTTTTTTTAATCACTACAGATTCATTAAGTACGAGATTTGCGTTGATACGCCATGATAATAATGATGGTGCATATACCCATCATTCATGTGACACAAGTCAATGTTTTTAAAAAGCTACCAGGTTGAACATTACTAATGAATGGCTTAGATTAAAAGTACTTTGAGTTTTAAAACGAAAGAAATATAAAACAAAGCAAATTATTGGATTAATAATTATGAAAAGATAATACATGCATCGGGAGCCTTTTGAAGAATTTGATATTTATGAGCCGAGTCTTAATTAATTGAATTAATCAGTACCCATTCAAGGAAAAAATATCTACTGAATCGACTAAAAAGTTGTAGAGTTCAATTTAATGACAATTATTCTCATATTTAATCATTAGCCAGTCTTAGGATTTTTTGTTAACCACATAGAAGGAATATAAAATTAGTATTATAATAGAGAATTATATCGAAGTTATTTAACCGCAAATGTTACGTATACGCATTGTCAGTTGTAACGCTTATATAATAATTTCAATAATCTTAAAAAATTTCAAATACAATTAGAAATTTCCAATACATATAAGCTTAAATGTTTATTACTTTTTATTGTGAATTCTTTAAGATTTTCCAATTGTGAAAATGGTTTTTGGACAATTACCAGATAAATGGTGTTATTTATTTGCTTAATAAACTTAATATATATAATTAGAAACCACCATATCTTCGTATTAAAAATAATTAGGACTAGATATGTTTCTCTTTTTCCGATTCGGACAATTCATATTTACTAAAGAGAAATACAGAATAACGATTCGCACAAGGTTTCAATTTTTTGATTATCCAAAGTGTACTAATACTTTTGAGCTACGCTTTAAAACTGAGATCCATTTGACTTAATTTTGAAAAAATTTAGAAGTTTCGACTAAAAGTGAATGCAATTTTGAATAATAAAAAATTTTAAAACAGAAAAAATAAAGTTAAAGCAATTCAATATGGAAATGACAGTGAGAATAAATGTTTTATGTTATGTATGTTTTAAGGGAGGAATTGAAAGCCTAAAAATCGGTAATTTTTTTACAATATATTTAAATGTGATTAAATAAAATTATTGTTTTTAAACAATTTTACTGAATCTTTATAGAGTACATAAGTATTTTTATACTCTCGCAACAAAGTTACTAAGAGAGTATTATAGTTTTGTTCACATAACGGTTGTTTGTAACACCCAAAACTAAACGAGTTAGATATATTAGTGTTATACATATAAATGATCAGGATGACGAGACAAGTAAAAATCCGGATGTCTGTCTCTCCGTCCGTCGGTCTGTCTGTCCGTGCAACGGATAACTTGAGTAAAAATTAAGATATATTAACAAAACTTGGTACACATGTTCCTTGGGACCGTGGGAGTGTTGCTATTGAAAATGGCAATTGGACTTTTGCCACACCCACAAAATGGTGAAAAACGAAAACTTATAAAGTGTCATAATTAAGTCATAAATATAGCTATAAAAGTAATAAATTAGGTATAAAGGATCGTACTAGAAAGAGGCATATCCGAATGTAATTTTGGTTTGAAAATCCAATAAAGCTATATAAACCAAACTTTCTGCAGTCATTTCCCTTACATACTCACCTCCCATACAAAGGTTAGGTTGAAAATTACTAAAACGTCAGAAACACTAAATTTTACAGTAAATGGCAGAGGAGGGTATGGCGTCGCCCTCTTATGAGTCAAAAACCATATCTCAGAAACTACTCGACAGATTTGAATGAAATTCCGTACATAATACTTTCTTGTCACCTTGATGAAAAATGGGCGAAATCGGTTCACATCCACGACAAATTTCCATGTAACTCAATTTTAAATTCCATCTGATTCCTTCTGTGTATAATGTATACATAAGGAACCGATGAAGATAGCGGAATACAACTTTACGCAAATACTGTACTGCAAATACTGATTTGTGGCTTCACTTTTTTTTCGAAATCGGACTATAACTTTTCAAGGTCCCGGATATCGAACATGAAGAACTCAGTGTCTAAGGGTAATTTGTCACTAAAAATATCGTTAAATCTATCAGATATTTTAATGTAATACAGAAAAAGTTTTTTCTTCTCGGTACTAAAAATTATTAATATCGGGTCATAATTATAATTTTATAGGCTTTTCAAAAATACGGTGGGCTTAATAGTGAAATCGGTTCAGGAATTACCTCAGCCCTCTTATACTATATATGATGATCTTCGTTATTCTATTGGACTTTAGGTCGAATATATGGGTCTAATTGTGTTATCTTTATAAAATTACAACAATAAATCGCGCGTAAAATATTAGGTTCTACCCGAACTTAGTCTTTCCTTACTTGTTTTTCCTTCCAACATATAATATTTTCAGTTTATCGAAAAAAAAGAAAAGTAATAATGGATTGTAGAAAATTTGGCATCGACTTCCCATTTGTTTGATGTTTAGAAAGGAGACAAAAAATTATGTATGCATTTCTGGAATAAATATGTTACTCATACGCCATGTTGTTTAAATATTCCTATTTATACCTTGGGTTACAACATGCATATTGCATTTTAAAAAGAAATATCTTCTGAAAAGTTTAATGTTTCCTAATTTCTTTGTTCACATTTATGATCTATTGCATTTAATGAGTTATATTTCAAAACAAGTCAAGTGATACGTGAAAGGATACAAAAAAGTATATATAACCAATAATATTTGATATAAATTTACAGATTGTTATAGTATCATCGCCTTCGTAATTAAAATTTGAATAAAATGTAATAAAAATAAAATATGAATAAAATATAATTTATTTACTAAATCAAGATGTATTTATCGAAGTGAATAAAAAATAACAACCATAGTCTGTCCACAGTAGATTGAAAGAAAATTTGGTTTATTTACATTTTTAATGCAAGCCAATTGTTCTTAAAAGTTTCGTAAAAAAACCACTAAAAGTAATAAAAAGTAGTGAATGCGCAAATAAAGAGTGAAAGAAATAGAGTGGCGAAGAATTGGAAATTATTGTTGGCAATCTAACAACAACAAAACAAAAAGCGAAACTTAAAAAACTTTGCTTTAATAAAAAATAAAGAACTAAAAAAAAAAACAAAACCAAAATGAAAAGGAATGTGAAAAGTTGTAAATGAAATCGAATGAAATGGCACGAAAAAGTAATAATACTAACGCACAGTTAACGGCAAAGGAGAGAATAAATGTAAAGCGGCAGAAGAGGCGGCGGCAACAGCCTGACAATGGCAGGCAGCAGCGTAACAATAGTGGGCATTGATTGTTTTTAGTATCATTTTTGTTGTTTTATTATATTTGTGGTTGTTGTTGTTGTTCTTTTAGTCACTGTTGTTTACGGTAGGCTATTAGACCAACGGCATCGCGTGAGCTACGGTAACGACATCATTTGCTTGCACCAAAACACTGTTATCGCTAGTTCGGTTCTTTCAGTAGTTTTTAGTTATTTTTGTTGTTGTTGTTGGTGTTTGAAAAAGCACTGAATCGTAACACGAATCACAGGAAAATACTCGAAACGTACAGAACACATATGAATTAGATTGCCCGCTGGGGCGTATACGTAACATGCATGAAACGCCTGCATGTGTGCCTGTGTGTGTGTCTGTAGTATTTGTTTACTTGTTTTGTTTGTATTTTTCAGTCATATTTTCGACGCACATTTGCACATTCGCAAAGCTAGCTGCGCGTGGGCTTGTTTTAGATATTCCGTTATACACGCCCGCACCAACGCCACCGCCAGTTATCAGCAAAATTTATGGCCGAGGCCTTAAGTTTCTCCCGCTGCCGTAGCAAAAAGCCAGTTTCAAGCCAAATATGTGTGTGTACATGACGCTATGGGGAAACTGATTTTCATGCATTTAAAATGCGTGCTCGCTCTGTGCTATCAGCGCTTGAAGAGCTAGCTGGCTGCGTGTGTGAGCATCGATTGTGTTTCAGATTGTTCCTTGTTGTTGTTGCTTTATGTAGATGTCTATCTGTCTGCTGCTGCTACTAGCATTGTTTGCTCCATTGTTGTTGTTATTGTTGTTCACGGAGCTGCTGCTGATGATGATGATGTGCCACTGATGGGGTGCGATATTGTAAAAAGCTCACGTGTAAATACCATTTAAAACTACATAAAACCGGAAATCATATTAACAACACTTTGAAATTGGATTATCCGGAATTCGGCTGAAGTTCTTCACGCCCGAGCACACCTACAACACACTCGCCTGTGTTTACATTGTTGTGCACACCGCACTGATGGTGGCGTGAGTGTATTATTCGAAATAAAGTCAACAAAGCGCATGAAGAGATATAGCGTAGCGGCATACATATGTATTTATGTATATTTACCTATATGTATATAGCAATATGTAAAAACAATTTGACTGCTTTATTTTATTCGGCATGATTCCCTTGCCAGTGTGACACTACCTGTCAAATCATAGACGTACAACAACAATTACCACTTTCGAATTTGGGTTTTCAATCAAGTGTATGACATTGAGACAAGCCCCACAACTGTCTGTGGATGCCAAGAGTTTGAGCGGATATGCTGAGTGTGAGTGGCTTGTGTTAACCCTGCAGAAAATACCTAACAAGTTGGGTATACAATTTATTCTTCACTACAAACATTTAGTTACACACAAATTGTTATTATAATCTATCTCCAAGTTAGTATCCTACTGGAAACAGAGAAACAATAATTTTTTTTCTTTTATAAAATTTGAGTAGTATTTTTTGAAATATAAGATTTTTATATTTTGGCAACATCTTGCTTAATCGAAAAATGCTATACACCATTGAAATAATGGTAAAAGGTAATTCTAACCATATTTTTGATTTTTTTGTAACTGGATGCTGTAATTAATAATAATGATTTTCCATATAGGATTTTCGAACTTCGAAGGAAATTATTTCAATACTGAAGTCTAGTTTTGAAAAACGGATATTATATTTTTTACTAAACTCAGTCTTGAGAAAAATTAGGTTGGTTCAATACCCAGTTCAGTGTTGTACAGAGTAGCGAATGATAAGGAAGGCATCACCTAACCTTTCAAGCGCCTACCATACACTGGCAATTTTAATCTTAAATATTACCAGGACAGATTTTGGTTATGAAGACCATTTTACAAATGATATACTTAGAGAAACGTTCTGCGAGATTAATGGTGGTGAGATTAACAGCGAACGAATGGTTTCGACGATTCGGAGCGGATGAAACCGACACCATGGATAAGCCAGCCGGCGGAAGACCTGTGACGACGAGTACTGATCAAATCATGGAAAACATCTAGTAAACCGGCATGTGGCATCTCTTGACATCGCCCAGGAGATAGAAGTTAGTCACCAGACCTTTTTAAACCATCTGCATAAGCCTGGATACATAAAAACGCTGGATGTTTGGGTGCCGCGTGATTTGACGCAAAAAAACCTTCTGGACCGAATCAACGCCTGCGATATGCTGCTGAAACGGAACGAACTCGACCCATTTTTGAAGCGGATGGTGACTGGCGACGAAAAATGGAACACATACGACAATATCAAGCGAAAATGGTCGTGGTCGAAGGCCGGTGAACCGTCCCAAACAGTGTCCAAGCCGGAATTGACGGCCAGGAAGGTTTTGCTGTGTGTTTGGTGGTATTTGAAGGGAATGATCCACTATGAGGTGCTCCCATATGGCCTGATGTTTAATTCTACCATCTATTGCGAACAACTGGACCGCTTGAAGCAAGCGATCGACCAGAAGCGTGCAGAATTGGCCAACAGGAAGGGTGTAGTGTTCCACCAGGACAACGCCTCATGTTTGAACTAAATTCGATCACTGCAACTTAAATAAAGAGCAAAAGCGAAAGGGAGATATTTGCCAACCTAATATTAATGGTAAAAGGTTCTCTAGTGCCTTCTTTGGAAGTATAGGTAATGAAAGGGGTATATTTACATAGTTTGATGGCAATTATTATCAGATACTATTTTAAACTCCCTAACATTGTTATTTATGCGGAACAGGCACATATTTTCATCTGGCTAAAGGACAGTTTTGTCGTAACTTAGAATATGTTGAGAAAGTTTCATGTCATTGCAACCAAAAAATATAAACATTTCTGTTAATTATATTCTCGAGAGGTCTTCTCGAGTATATGTTTAATGTAGAGTGATCTATTTAAAAAAATATATTTCTTGAGCATAGCTCATATGAGTAAAATTCTCAAACATAATCTCGAAAATATACAGAACATCGGGATAGACGGTACCAAAAAGAGCACTGTAAAGATGAGACAGATACTGTTCTTTTAATACCCTTAAGGCATAGATATGTAATCGAATATTTTTGAGATTCTCTCACATATATCCGGCAGGATCTGAACTCTTGTAAATCTGATCTGATTTGGATCGTTTGAAGATTTAAAAAATCATATCAGCATTCAGTCTCTTCAAATTATGGTATAATTAAATATATATCATAAAATCCACACAAAAGCGTAAAGAATTGTCAAAGAAAAAGCTTATTTTTTTTTAATATCATTTAACTAAAATAGAAGACTTTTTGAATAAAAACCAGACAAACAAATTAACAAATTATGTATTTTTAGAAAAATCGTTGTTTTTTTATACGGGTTTTCAATGAGGCAATACTTTTTCGAAGTTGGTTTTTTGACGAGCCCAATTACTGCAAAAAGTTGTTGAAAATTGGACCTTTCGGCAGGAATTGATTCAAGCCAGCTGCGTCGGTCACTTGTTCTAAATTATTCTTAAAACATCATAGCAAACCCTTATCTTTATAATAAAGCTAAATTCTTGACCGCAAATGCGTGATATTTCTTCTTGTCTAAAAAACATCCTTTAATAAAAATGCCATAGAGCCTAAGCTCCAAATTATCTTATTTAAGTGGTTCAAAGTTTGTTTTCTATGCTCACCGTTGGAAAACAAGTTAGAAGGTCGCTTTAAGCTGCTGAATGAGAGTAAAAATAAAGTTATGCTGCCCTATCAAGCAACAGAACGAAAACCATTTAATGTATCGCACAGTAAAACAAAGACCGAGCACAGACTAATAATAGACCAGAACCAAATCGAAATTAGCTGTTCGTGCCCTGCAGGAGAATGTCACCATTTTGGAAATCATGTTTTGCTGGCAGGCGCCATGCTGCTTCAACAAACTAGAGAAAAAAGGAAATGAGCATGCTGTTTTGGCACATTGTATGTGCGTATGTAAATGTGAACACATGAGTTGCGGTCGTGCTCCTGCCATGACCACCAACTTGCACGCCATTGCACTCATATGCTAGCCAAAAACCAACTTATGTCACCCATGTCTGCATATGAGCACGTCAGCATACGAGTATATACACGAAAGTGTGTGTGTATGTTTGTATGAGTACATTCATGCTTGTGGCATAACACAGCCAATTGCAAAAGCGACGCGTCGTTCTGAATTGTTGTCTGTGTTAACTGGTATCTGAAGGAAATTGAACAGGATATTTACATTTCCATTGAAGCACCGCCGTCGTTGTCGTTGTGCCATCGTTGGTTGTCGTCGTCATCATCAACGGCGTCGCCGACAATTCCTTTTCAAATTCGGTTCCGTTTTACGGCCACTGATGGCTGAATGAAAGCGCAAACACTCTCATATGGACTACATATGTACATACCCGTACACATGTGAGCACATACTCACTCGTACTCGTCTGTTGAGCACGTGAGCGCCGGCGTCGAGTGTGTAATGTAGTGCTGGCTGACTTTAAGATAAAAAAAAAGGAAAAAAAATTTGCTTTCGTTGCCCTCAGAGCTTTTTTACTACATCCAACACTCTCCACAATTTGTTTGAAAAATTGAAATGGTAAAGAAAAGTTCTTTTTTACCGGGAAATTGTTAGCTCTGCTTTTCATATTAATTCATTCGAAAGTAACAGTTTTAAGCTGTGAGGTAATCGAAAGGAAATCTGATTTGGCGTGTCAAATTCGGAATGTGAGAAATAAGTATTCGAATTAAGTCTAAAGTAAAATATTTACTTTGGCTTTAGGGTAATATTTTGAGTGCAAATATTGTATTTTTATTCGCAAAAATGATTTGATTATTTGCGTAAAAAAACGCACAGAACACATCTGATTAAGTTAGAACAATATGAAAGCTCTATCAAGCTCTGAGTAATTATTTGTGTAAATGTGACGCTTAAAGAAAATATTTGATGGAAATTAGCCCGTGGTTTAAGTGAGTATGCGTTTGAATGTTTCACCAAATGAAACTATTTTAAACGTTTTCGACTAACTTTGGACACTCGTAGGTCGCCATACATATATAGCAGGCTCTACATTGGTAATGGAAGATCAATGATTGGAATTATGTGACAGAAACGAATCCGGATGATCATCCAGAGGAGAACGAGGGGAATATTATGTATACATAGCTACAGCAACAAGAATAAGTAAGTAGACAAAAAATTATATTTTTAAAATATGACGCTTTTTGGCACTGACACATCTTAGACAATCTACTCATACTTTTCTACAGGATTGCATCACTTTAGTATTTTTCAAAAGCTATATTGTTGCGTTTACAGCCTCGAAACATTATACGAAGTGTATAGGATATAGGAGGAAAAAAAAACTTTTTTTGGTTGAAATATTTAATGGGTCTTACAAGCTACAAGAGATCCAACTTGGACAGCTAAAGTCGCAAGTCCTTTGTGATGCCGCAAACTCTTCAAAATAGATTGCAAAGACCCTCAAGAGCCGACAAAGCTGAAAGCGTTTTTACGAATTTGTTGAACTAATTCGTGTTCGAGACAGTTCAACTGGTGCTTGAAGTTCGCCAAGATGTTTTAGCCGCAGTCTAGCGAAAGCTGGATACTGATGAAGAAAGTGACCTGATGTCTCAATCTCATCTTTTTCTGTGCAACTTTGACAATTTGCAACTGACAGTATATTAAGTCTCGCGGCATGTAAGCCTATCGGGCAATGTTCAGTAATTCGTCCTACCATTACAGTGAGCTGACCCCTGCTAAAAGCAAATAGCTCAGTCGATCTCTTGCGAACCATCCCAGGTGAGAATGATCTCACGAACGAACATGTACTGATCGTTAGCCAACGTCTACCGGGTTCATTCGAAGACCACTTATCTAGCGCCGAAATACAGGAGGATTGTGGGGCACCAGCTCTCAGGTCTAGTAAGAAATATATTATTGTGTGTTGTATAAGTGCGATCACTGTATAACGTTAGAAATATACGATTTCGACATAAAAAAATATTTCAAACAGCTCCTTGTATCAGTATTGCTTGAGCCCGAGTCAAAGATGGGCACCAAAAAAGAAAAAAAGGGGTTAAAACGCACCACGCTCTGGGAGGCGCACTGTCGACAACTCCCATCGCAGCCGGTTCTACGTCACCGGAGTTGACCCGGACTTTACCCGGTCAAGGGCTGCCTTTTCGGAGACCTAACCCTATTTGGATCGATTAACTAATGAAAATCGTCAAGTCCGTTATGTAAGCACTGTGTCGTGCTAAACATGTGTTGTCAAGGAGCTAAACATTGTACAAAAATACAGACAAGTCAGAATTTATGCTAAGGAAAGTTTTGCTATGTATTTGGAGGGATCGGCGGGGATTCAACGGCTCGGACTTGTTCCCCAAACTCTTAATTCGGACCTATACTATCAACAATTGGATCGTCTGAAGGAAGTAATCATCCCGATGCGGTCCGCTTTGAGCAATAGGAGAGAAATTGTATTCAATCAGAACAGTGGACCACAGACATCGACAGAAACTCGATCCAGCATAAAGTAATTACTATTTGTACCTGTCTAATGTAAATGCTTTTCTGGTCAATAAATCTCCTCAAGAGAAGTTTGTGAATATCAATTGTTTTTGCCAATAGGGACGAGGTTTTCTATGCGAGAAATTTATTTATGAAATTTTCTTTAAAATCGCAAAAAAAAGGTGCATAATTCAGCTAATTCGAATAATTCTAACAATGTTAAATAATTGAAAGTTTTATACCAAGATAATATATTTCTCTATATAGTATTAATCAGAAATCATTTAACTAGACCACTATTATATTAATTTATTTCTAGTGAAATTTACCAATTATTTTAATGCAAGCATTGGCATGCAAATTACTGTTAAACTGCTTATAATATACAGAAGAAAGAATTATTTATCGTGCTACACTGACTTTTCAATTTCAAACAACTTAAATTATGACGTACTCTAATTTGTGCCATACGTAAAAATATACGAGTATGGGTACGCATATAAAAAAAATACTCAAATACTCAAACACACTTATGCATATTAATGTTAGTATACATTAACATATATTTACAATTTACAATATGTGTAAACATATGTTAGACCTATTTAAGGTTTTTACTAGTAACCGCATAACGCATACAGTTTAACTATGAAGCAGCCAAGCGTACGCTTTTGAGGTAAGTCAAGTGTGGCTGAAAAGGACCGGGCCACCGTTTATATTTATGTATATATACAAAGGTATATGTATGTATATATGTAATGCGTACAAAAGCGCCTGCCGCGTATTTGATTGCTTTTACGGCCACTGAACTATATTTACTGCTGACTTGTTGTAGCAGAGCACAGCTTGCGCCAATGCCTTTGTGCCTTGTTATATAATTATTTTATACTCTCGAAACAAATGTTGCTAAAGAGAGTATTATAGTTTTGTTCACATAACGGTTGTTTGTGTCACTAAGAAATAAAAGAGTTAGATATGGGGTTATATATATATAAATGATCAGTATGACGAGTGGATTTGAAATCCGGTTGTGTGTCCGTCCGTCTGTCCGTCTGTCCGTGCAAGCGATAACTTGAGTAAAAATTAAGATATCTTAATGAAACTTGGAACACATATTCCTTGGCACCCGGAGGAGGTTGCTTTCGCAAATGGGCAAAATCGGTCCTCTGCCACGCCCACAAAATGGCGGGAACCGAAAACATATGCAGTGTCATAACTAAGCCATAAATAAAGATATGAAAACAAAATTTGGAACATAGGATCGCATTAGGGAGGGGCACATTTGGATGTAATTTTTTTGAAAAGTGGGCGTAAACCCACCCCCAAGTAGGTTTTATGTATATATCTTGCAAACCAAAAAAACTATATAAAACAAACTTTCTGCAATCGTTTCTTTTAGTCATTTCCTTATACAGTCCAAAAATGAAAGAAATCGGATAATAACCATGCCCACCTCCCATACAAAGGTTAGGTTGAAAACTACTAGAATTGGGTTAACTCAATAACGAAAATTGTTAGAAACACTAAATTTCACATAAGAAATGGTAGATGGAAGCTGCACTCAGATTTTTTTACAAAATGGAAAATGGGCGTGGTGTCGCCTACTTATGGGTCAAAAACCATATCTCAAGAACTACTCGATCGATTTCAATGAAATTCGGTATATAACACTTTCTTGACACCCTGATGACACGGGTGGAATATAGGCTAAATTGGTTCACAACCACGCCTACTTCCTATATTACTCAATTTTGAATTCTTCGGATTCGTTCACTTATAATATATACATACATTATGAACCAATGAAGATATCGGAATAAAACTTTACACAAATACTGTATTTGAGCTGTGACATAACTTGTGGAAAAATTGTCGAACTCGGAACATGATTTTTCAAGGCCACTGATATCGAACATGAAGAACTCGGTTTCTAAGAATAATTTTTCACCGAAAATATAGGCAAATCTCTTAGATATTTTAATGTAATTCATTCCCTCGGAATTTTTTCTTATCTCATTTTGTCTACGTACCAAAAGTGGTTAAAATCGGGTCATAACTTCCCCCAGATCCCATATACCAAATTATAGATAATATAAAATTAAGTGGGCGTATAGTCTTCGATATATTATATATTGGTGGTGAAAACGGTTCAGGAATTACCTCAGTCCCCATATACTATTTATGATGATTTTCGTTATTCTATTGAACTTTAATCAGAATATATGGGTCGACTTGTGTTATCTTTATAAAATTACATCAATAAATTGCGAGAGTATAAAATGTTCGGTTGCACCCGAACTTAACCTTTCCTTACTTGTTATTCTTTATTTTTACGTTTTCTTTAAGTATGTGTGTTTAAGTTTAATATGGAAATATATGTATAGAGAAATTGTTTATGTATGTATGAGTGTATGTGCTGGCTTCTTGTTTGGCTTGAGGTGTATTTTAGAGGTTATGTTTGCAAGATAACCTACAAATATTCATATTATTGTAGTTGAGACTACAAACAATTCAAAAACAAAGGCAGCACGCATTTCCTTAACTAACTGTATATATGTATATATACATATTTCTGGTATTTATGATATTGTTTTGTTTGGCATACATAAACGTAGGCGATTGTAAGCGTGTCATAAACAAAGAGCATGGACATGAATTTTCATTAGCACATTTTCATGCTGCAAGTGTCTACTAACTCAAAGACTGCACATACAAACAGACATTAATACATAACTGTAACTGTTAAAGCACCGTATGTAGCAAGACCATTTTGGACGGACCTTTTGCTTTCTACTTAAAGTTAAACACGTGTTCTTCGGGTATGGATCATTTGTTAAAGGCGAAATATATTTCTATTTACGCCTCAGCAGTTACGCCTGAATGAATAAAGTAGTGATGGTGCGCGAAGAGGATGCAAAGGCAAACTGGAACTTACAAGTAGTTCATGATAAGTTCACGCTTGTAGTAACGAGTTTGCAGCAATAAAAAGCTTAAAAGAGAATCCCAAATAGCGTGAAATAGTCGCGTAAGCCAATGTCGGATCAAAATCAAAATAAAAATGTAATAAAATACCAAAAAAGTAAGACATGTGAGACGGAGGCAGCTTGGCGCCAACAAATGCCACACACACTCGCAAGCAAAGTAGCTAAGCTGTCAGTTTTGCCATTGATGTAGTGTGTCGGCATCAACTTGCACCTGAAATATTAAATAAGTTTTACGAGTTTGGAACACAAACTCAATTCAACTCGTAACCTAAGCGCACTTCATGTACGAAATATCCCATAAATCAGTTGGCAATAAGGTGTGAAGCAGTTGCAGTTGTTCGCACTAACTTACAGTTACACAGAACGGTACTTAACTGAGTTACATATGGATATGTTAGTATGTATGGTGCGCTAAAAGCATTAGATTGAAATACCATTTATGTGACTAAAACGGTAATGTACGAACGGCACATATATGTATTCATATGTATATATGTATGTATAAGAATGTATGTTTGACCCCTCACATTGACAATTCAATGGAATATCACTTTATGTCACACACACACACACACAAACACAGTTGCTGGAGTTTGAGTGCTGGTCAGCGTAGCGATTTTGTGCGAGATGTAGAATGAAACCCATTCCACTATATTGCTGCCGCAGGCCGGCACTGTTTTATGTACACACACAATAGGCGACACCAACAGCCTTGACGGTGTTGGTCTGACCACCAATAAGTCTGCGCGCCTCGCTACGTTCATATGGCGACCTTCGGCGTCGCACTAAAATTGGGAACAAAGGTGTGTGTGTGTGGTGCTGATGGCGAGCGTTTTGTTGACAAAACAAATGACTTTATCCACAGAGAATACGAACAAAGCGACAACAAAGCTTATGCACGCGCTTACTTACGACGCTAGATAAGTGTTACACATGTCCCGGTGGAATCACTCCAGCAGCTGCACATTTATACATATGCGTTTGTGTGCGTGTGCGTGCTTTTAAGTTTCTCTAAAGTGCTCGTTGGAATGCTCAATAAAAATGAAAAATTTAGCAATTTTTGTGGAGGTAGCAGAGACAACCACATAGACATGCAGATGTATGTAAGTTCATATAGATTTGTAATTAATACACCCATAAGGTTTATTTACTCAAAATGATTGAGCAAATAGTTCCGTAACACCACTTATGGGACATCAAGC
The DNA here is from genome assembly GCF_028554725.1 of Zeugodacus cucurbitae. NCBI lineage: Eukaryota > Metazoa > Arthropoda > Insecta > Diptera > Tephritidae > Zeugodacus > Zeugodacus cucurbitae. The sequence goes on from NC_071670.1 coordinate 50,105,211, forward strand.
AAGCAGAGTGATTTCTATAGTTTCACTTACAAACATATTTCTGAGAGATAACAAAAGTGTTCATGGGAAATGTTTTTCATTGTGATTTCAAATAACATTTGGCTTGTTTAATAAATATCTATTTGGACTTACCAGGGCAGTTCGATAAATACTTAACATACAAATGAAAAATTAAAAATGTCTAAAAATAATTGATTTATTTCCCATCTTAAGGAGACTATTAGCGCTATTTGTGCACTCGACAAATTTATAAAATATTTTTTAAATTTTTTTAAATTAAATTTTTGTCAAAAAATATATTTTTTGGTATTGTCACAATTTTGGTAAAATAAAAAGCTTCGTTCGGTACGCACAGTTTGTGGGAAAGAAAAAATGTAAACATAAACGTACTTTTTCACACGCACTTCAATATTTTTTTTTGCAAAATAGTTAATAATTCTTAATAATTCAACTTCAATTTCACAGTAACTGAACCTTCTTCATTGTGGTTTCGTAGATAAGTGTGGTTTACGAGTGAGCGGTTATTAGCCTATCTATCCGATTCTGATGTCGAGATATCGACTGAAGCCTCCCAGACCTGATGCAAAGTATTTGGTTTGGGTTTACAACCCTATTTACTCTATATAGATGATAAGGTTATACCGCCTTTACTCAGTCGGTCGTCAGAGCCTCGTTAACCTCCCTAACTTGATTGATAATCGGATGGCAGAGGCTATATATTCGCTTTTCCATCCCAGATCCCCCATAGCATTTTACTTCTTAATAATTTATCAAGAAAAAAGTTTTTTTATTTTAGACACAGAATACGAAATGTTTGATAAATTTCAAATTTCCCTACTCTCTCTGTCATTAGCATTTGTGGAGCACTACGGACTACAACGACAATGTCACTCAACGTAACATGAAGAAGTCTTCTGTATAGAGTTCGTCCTCAATAAAAACTTTAGGCTTATAGCAGAGCGGTAATACTGATCTTGAGCTCGCTACCTGCACGCTCAAAGAAGGTCGAGAGGTGTCTGACTTCACTATCCACAGTATCAGACTACTTTAGTATGAGACTCGGTTGGGTGCCGGGTCATAGCGAAATCTCAGGGAATTGCAGATTTGATAAGCTCGCATGTAAAGGAGCTTTAATTGGAATCTCATCAGGTTGGACACGAGCTGGTGCCCCACTGTGTTCAGGAACTGGATCTGTGGATGAGCTCAGCAGCCGGTGTTTAATGACCAGCATCTGCGTGACTGGGAGATCCTTTTGGCTTAGCTTGGATCACAGGAGGTCCACTGAACTACTTGCTCTTAGCAAGGTTCTACTCGTCACAATAGTAGGAGTCCTTACTGGACACTGTGCAATGGACTTATACGCCATGAAGCTAAACATCCTTCAAGATACAAGTTGCAGATGTTGCATGGTGGAAGACGAGATTGAAACATCTAGATAATTTCTCCTTCACCGTCCAGCTTTTGGCAGACTGAGGCTGAAACAGATGAATTGGCCGTTTATATAATACCCGGCTCAACAAATTTGTAATTTGTATATTTAAGAGTGAGAGCGATGAGGACTGGGAGTTTTAGCTGTCAAAGATCCATCCATTGTATCAGATCTTTAACCTAACCTCTTTTTTGCTGAATATGTTTAACGCAGCGATGCGTCATCTTCTTTAACCCCTCTAGAAAAAACATGTTCTGGAGTTCCGCGATAACTATCCCATTCACCCCAAATTTCGGATTGGGGAGTTACGCTTTCATGTTGTGTCAAGAATTGGTGGATGAGGTAGCAGTTCTACTTGTTCGACTAATACGTCCTTACTACAGCGGATCGGTAATTATAATTCGTAGTGATTCACCGAAAACAGTGACCATCATTTTTCCGTCCGATAGAACAGTCTACTTGAGAGTACAATAATAAACTTCTCTTGTGCTTGTAAGTATTTATAGAATCGTCCTCGTAAACCCCCGCGATAATGCCATGGTACAAAATTATGTTTTTTACGTGGTGGGTAATGGAAACGATTTACAAATCACTAATACATAAGTTGGGGATATGGTAGTAATCCAAAAGTTACAATATATAGTGTAAATACTCCATTTCTCATTATATTTAATTGATTACTAGATGAAAGTAACAAAGAGTTTATGTGAAGCGTAAAAGTATTGCTTTTACATCAATAAAGTTATATAGTCATATAATATACACCAGTTATTTCTTTAAAGTTACTTACTCAACACTGTTTACTTTTACATGATACAGACATCGCTTTAAGCACAAGCAATAAGTACACACGCGTTGCAAACTGCGCTTCATTGTCTTGCAATTTCATTTTATCGTAAAACCAACGCAGCTGTAATGTGCCAATCGTTTTACTAGACTACACGCTTCTGTAATGAGCGTGTACATACGAGCGCATTATCGATGTTGCTCTCACTGACTTCAATTTTACGACTTTGGTTTTGTTTTTGGTGCATTTTACTGCAAATTATTTTGCGCGGACCAGTAGCCATTTTAATGACATTCTCAACGTCAGGCAGTGTCTTTAAGAATTCCATTTTTCTTTTATTTCAATTCCCAAACTAGTCGTAAAATGGCGGAAAATGAAAACGTTGCGAAAAACTGATGTTTTATGTTTCCTAAAAGCAGTGAAATAAAAAATAACAACGATGCAACGATTTAGACCATAACTATCATCAGCAAGCACCGAGACTGGTGAAAAAGTTAAGAAACTATAAAGCGTAGAATTTGATCGAAAGAAAATGGCAACTGGTAGTGAGTGCGGTTAGGCGACCAACTGAGCAATATTGGAAGCACTACAAAAAGCGAAGAAGAAAAATATTCGCGGAATTAATAAGTTCGGTTTCTTTGCTCCTGGCTACCATGGTTGCTTTGGCTCTTGTCTTTTCGTTAGGCTTTTGTCTTCCGCGGAGGAATGGCTTCGACGATTCAGAGCGGGTGAAAACGACATCATGGATAAGCCAGTCGGCGAACGACCTGGGACGACGACCACCGATCAAATCATGGAAAACATCGACCGGCATGTGGCATCTCGTGGTATCGCCCAGAAGATGGAAGTTAGTCACCAAACCATTTCAAACCATCTATATAAGCCTGGATACATAAAAACGCTTGATGTTTGGGTGCCGAGTGATTTGACGCAAAACCGAATCAACGCCTGCAATATGCTGCTGAAACGGAACGAACTCGACCCATTTTTGAAGCGGAAGGTGACTGGCGACGAGAAATTATTCACATACCTCAATATCAAGCGAAAACGGTCGTAGTCGAAGGTCGGTGAATCGTCCCAAACAGTGGCCAAGCCGGAATTGACGGCCAGGAAAGTTTTGCTGTATGTTTGGTGAGGTTGGAAGTGAATCATCCACTATGAGCTCCTCCCATATGACCATCTACTGTGAACAACTGGACCGCTTGAAGCAGGCGATCGACCAGAAGCATCCAGAATTGGCCAACAGGAGTGGTGTAGTGTTCCACCGGGCAACGCCAGACCAAACACATCGTCAGAAGCTACGGGAGCTACAATATAGCCCGGACATAGCGCCAAGTGATTATCACCGGTTGCTGTCCATGGCGAACGCCCTTGGTGGTGTAAAGTTGAACTCAAAAAAGGCTTGTGAAAAGCGGCTGTCCGAGTTCTTCGCAAATAAGGAGGGGGGAAACAGATTATCGAACAAAACGGCGCATATTTGAACTAAATCCGATCACTGTAATACTTTTTATAAAGCATAGAATAGAGAACAAAAAAGCTGAAGGCAGATATTTGCCAAACTAATATATTATTCGTTTTAACGAACGAATCTTGCAAGTGAAGAAAAATTAATATTGGACTATGAGAAACTCTCCCAAAACAAGTAAAAAACAAAAAAACGGATTTGGCCCATTCTTAATGACCTGTAAGTATTAATTAATACACGGACTACCCCTAAAGACAGATGATTTAATGAGGAGTCAATTACTATTACTTTGATTAACTTTCAGTATACAATTTCATTGCCCTCCAATATAAGGATCCGGTTCATTCTTAATCGATACTACATGATTATATATATGAAACGAAACAGTTTCACTCTATAATTTTTATTGATAAATGTAGCTTATATGTGGGATAGAGGAAGGTTTGGATCAATAAGTTATCAAGCGCTAAGAAAAGTGATTTTTCCCATTTGCTGTAGTTATGATATAATTGGTCGAATAATTTATAAAATATATTTCAGAAAAATAGATGATGCCAACCCTTAGTAGCTAAAGATACATTCTGTACCCGGAAATTCTCATTTTTGCGAAGGTACTTATTTGACAGAATTTACCTTTAATGATTAGATCTTTTAGCGATTGGAGCGAAGTGTAATACTAGAAATGTCAATGCATAGAGGAGTAATAGTTGAAGTTACAACTTATTTTCTTTATTAAAGAGTTGACATAAGTTCTTGGATATTTATATATTGTAGACAATACTCTATATTTTTATTTCTGTTGAACAATATAATTGAAGACTAGAAATACTAGAGACCTTTGAGAAAGGATATTATCGCCCCGAAAGTGCCCGTGTTTCATGATGGTAGTCTAATCAACATTCTGAACTCTTATTTCTAAAGAATTAAATTCGAAAACGTTCTTCCAACCGGCTGAAACAAGTAAATACTACGAGCGAGGCGCTCATTAGTATCTCGAAGTTTCTTTTAGAATAAGATCCCCTAAAATTTCCCTCAAACAATTCACCCTAATTCAACTAAGGTGATTACAAGTAATTACTACAACAACAATAACACTGCTAAGCTCATGTCACTTGTTAAGCAACAACTTTTACTTGTTATTGTCTAAACATTACAAAATGTTTCGATAAATTTACTTGTAAAAGTATTTAAATACAGTTAAATACTAAAACCAAATAATCACTAAAACACGACAGAAGACAGAAAAGTTTATATACAACTAAACTTACGAGTACATAGCTATATATACCAACATACAAAGGAGCGAGTGTATATACGAAGAAACGTCAATTCACTGAAGTAATAAATTATTTCATGACTCAATGGACAATTTAAGTGACAACGGGAAGTAAAACAATTAAGATTTGTGGTTACTGTGATTTCCGACTGAGAGTGCTGCATCACCTTTGACCGTCTCAACCACCATCCACCACACCGCCCACTTTCAAGCTACTATTGTCTGCTGCACAATAACATGGTGACCACAAAATTATGTTATACCATAAACTCAGGCCGGGTGGCCGTCATTCTAAAGGCAACCCTGCCGCGCTGACAGCTGACAGCTGAAACGCTTGACCGCGCTGCCACAAAACTCAGTGGGGAGTTCAGTGTGAGGTCATTACAGGGCGTTTACAAGTGCGGCTGGGGAGTTTGGGTTTCATTGCGTTGTTGTTTTTTTTCGCAAGTAAAAAAATGTAAAAAAAAGTTATATACAATGGACTTTTACTTTCGCTGGTAGATTGCAAGTTTTTTTTAAATGTTTTGTTAATTTTTTTTGCTAACTTTATTAAGTGTTGCTGTGTATTCAATGTAAAAGCACATATATATTTACCTATAGTTCTATGCATAAAATACAACCCTGCACCACCCTCAACACTTAATTTTAAGCGAAAGTTTCAAATCGTTTCAAATTAAACTGCGGTGAGCGCACTGTATGAGCCGTTGTAATCTGGTAGAGTTGGTGTGGCTGGATGGTTCATTTGTTGAATGCTCGTAATGCATTGTTTGTATTTTGTATTTTGTTTTGCCGATTTTGTTTTTGTATTATTTTTGTTTGTTTGTTGTTATTTCACTAATGTCAAAAAGTCATGTCGCAAATTAAATTACATGACCATTTGTTATTTGGCAATTTGGATTTTGGTATTTTGGTCCAACGTACGTGGACGTGAACGTGGAGGCCTAAAACAGTTTTGTCACATTTGCAACGGATGAAATAACTAAAAGTGGATCAAAACAAAAAATGAACTGAAAGTGGGGAAACATGAAATGACACAAAGTGCAAAACAAAAATGCGGCAACGCAAATGGCACGGACAAATAGGACCGAAATCAAACAGAAGTGCGACAATCAAGAGAAGCGGAAGTGCGGGGACAAACTGTTGTGCTTAGTAGTCGTAGAGAGAAACGTGCAATGGCGTGACAGGTTGAAATCGTTAGTCATGCGGCGCACGGAATTGATAACAAGCGCATAAAACTTAAAATACGGCCATCAACAAATCCACAATGGACATGTATGGTAGACGTTGGCCAAAATGCCAAAATGCGGCAGTGGGCAAGAATTTAAGCAATATGTGAACATTGCAAATAAAAAGAGAGGCAGAGTAAATATTGAACGAAATGCGATAACGATTATTCGATTGGAAAATTATATGGTATTTGTAGGATAGGTTGGTTGACTAGTTTGGTTTGTAGAAAAAATATATGAAGTTGAACATGTTTGGAAATTCATATTTAAATTCTTTAAAATAAAGCTTTTCAAGAGAAACTAGAAAATAAATATTTGAAGATAAAATAATTAGCTCTATGTTGCTTCAATCTTGGGTTAATATTAATATTCACCAGCTCTAACAAATCTGAGAACAAGAGTATATACAGAAACGAAACTATAAAAATTATAATTTATAATTCAGATTCTCATCGAACTCTTTATAAAAAGCAAATACGAGTTTATAGTCGAAAGTGAAACAATGAACATTATAAAGGGTGATTTTTTAAGAGCTTGATAACTTTTTAAAAAAAAAAACGCATAAAATTTGCAAAATCTCATCGGTTCTTTATTTGAAACGTTAGATTGGTTCATGACATTTACTTTTTGAAGATAATTTCATTTAAATGTTGACCGCGGCTGCGTCTTAGGTGGTCCATTCGGAAAGTCCAATTTTGGGCAACTTTTTCGAGCATTTCGGCCGGAATAGCCCGAATTTCTTCGGAAATGTTGTCTTCCAAAGCTGGAATAGTTGCTGGCTTATTTCTGTAGACTTTAGACTTGACGTAGCCCCACAAAAAATAGTCTAAAGGCGTTAAATCGCATGATCTTGGTGGCCAACTTACGGGTCCATTTCTTGAGATGAATTGTTCTCCGAAGTTTTCCCTCAAAATGGCCATAGAATCGCGAGCTGTGTGGCATGTAGCGCCATCTTGTTGAAACCACATGTCAACCAAGTTCAGTTCTTCCATTTTTGGCAACAAAAAGTTTGTTAGCATCGAACGATAGCGATCGCCATTCACCGTAACGTTGCGTCCAACAGCATCTTTGAAAAAATACGGTCCAATGATTCCACCAGCGTACAAACCACACCAAACAGTGCATTTTTCGGGATGCATGGGCAGTTCTTGAACGGCTTCTGGTTGCTCTTCACCCCAAATGCGGCAATTTTGCTTATTTACGTAGCCATTCAACCAGAAATGAGCCTCATCGCTGAACAAAATTTGTCGATAAACACATTTCGAACCGAACACTGATTTTGGTAATAAAATTCAATGATTTGCAAGCGTTGCTCGTTAGTAAGTCTATTCATGATGAAATGTCAAAGCATACTGAGCATCTTTCTCTTTGACACCATGTCTGAAATCCCACGTGATCTGTCAAATACTAATGCATGAAAATCCTAACCTCAAAAAAATCACCCGTTAGGTCTGAAAAGAGCTTACTGAGTCAAAGAAAGCGAGGTTTCTAAATAGAACATTTCCCATTAAAGGGTTAGGGGTAGTCAGGATTTTTAAATTAATTTTTTTTTTTGCTTTTTAGTTAAGTGCAATATCTTAAAAATATTCTCTGAAAACTTGAAGTTGATCAGTTAATTACTTTTCCGAGTTATTTGACAAATAACAAAGAGCGCTAGAGCACTCCAAAACGCTCGGGTGAAATTTTGAATGCGTTCTTCTCAAAACTATGTTTTTTGATGTGGTGACAACTGAAAATTAAAAAACCGCTCAGTAAATTTTATTGAAATGTATACAGCTTTTAGAATACATAATAAACTCAGGCCTGACGATAGTTTTTTCCAAAATTCCGATTTTTTAAAACAAATCAACAGTTAGATTTTTTCCAGAAAATTTAGATAAAAAATTCCTGAGGCCGTCATTTTGTGAATTAAAAAAAAAATTAATTCAAATTTAAAACTAAAATTACAAAGGATTATCTATTTATAAAACTACTTTTTTTTATCCGATTGATTTTAGAGGAATATCCAAGGATCTTTTTCGGAACTGGGTAAACACAAACAGCTTTTGGAAATTACAAGTTTTTTTATTTTTCAAATTTTCGTGACTTAAAGGCAAAACATTGTGTAATAATGCCATATTTTTACTTTTGTAAAATAACAAATCCTAACCTCGTAATACTTACCCGTATCTGAAGCTCGCAGATTTCAATTACAGTTAAGCGGAAAATCGCAGCCAAACAACAAAATGGGTGTTGATATAACATTTCATTTATTAATTTTTATACTCTCGCAACAAAAGTCGCTAAAGAGAGTATTATAGTTTTGTTCACATAACGGTTGTTTATAACACCTAAAACTAAAAGAGTTAGATATAGAGTCATATATACCAAAGTGATCAGGGTGACGAGTAGATTTGAAATCCGGATGTCTGTCCGTCCGTCCGTCTGTCCGTCTGTCCGTCTGTGCAAGCTGTAACTTGAGTAAAAATTAAGATATCTTGACGAAACTTGGCACAAATATTCCTTGGCACCATAAGAAGATCAAGTTCGAAAATGGGTAGAATCGGACCATTGCCACGCCCACAAAATGGCGAAAACCAAAAACACATAAAGTGTCATAACTAAGCCATAAACAAAGCTATGGAAATAAAATTTGGTATGAAGGATCGCACTATGAAGGGGCATATTTGGATGTAATTTTTTTGGGGAAGTGGGCGTGGCCCCGCCCACAAATCGGTTATTTGTATTTAATTCGCAAACTAATAAAGCTATATAAACCAAACTTTCTGCAGTCGGTTCTCTTACATACCCCACCACACCATGAAAATAGTTGAAATCGGATAATAACCACGCCCACCTCCCATACAAAGATTAGGTTGAAAATTACTAAAATTGGGTTAACTAACTAACGAAAAACGTCAGAAACACTAAATTTTGCAGAAGAAATAGCTGAAGAGAGCTGTACTCAGATTGTTTTACAAAATGGGCGTGGCATCGCCCACTTATGGGTCAAAAACCATATCTCAGGAACTACTCGACCGATTCGAATGAAATTCGGTATATAATATTTTATTGACACACAGATAACACGCACAAAAAATGGGCGAAATCGATTCACAACCACTACTACTTTCCTTATAACTTAATTTGAATTCCATCTGATTCCTTCACTTTATAATGTAAACATAAGGAACCAATGAAGATAACGGAATAAAACTTTACACAATTAGTGCATATCATCTCTGGCTTCACTTGTGAAAAAATTGTCGAAAACGGACCATAACTTTTCAAGGCCCCAGATATCGAACATGTTGAACTCAGCGCCTAAGGATAAATTTTAACCGAAGATATGGGTAAATCTCTCAGATATCTCAATTTAATTCAGAGGAAATTGTTTTCTTCTAATAGTGTGTCTCTGTTCCAAAAATTATTAAAATCGGGTCATAACATTTCCATATACCTCATTGTAGGTTTTTCAAAAGTATCTTCTCCTAGCTCCCATATACCTAATTATAGGTTTTTCAAAAATACGGTGAGCTTTATTCCGCATATATGTATTGGATAAATTTCTTCAATAAATTGCGAGAGTATAAAATGTTCGGTTGCACCCGAACTTAGCCTTTCCTTACTTGTTTCTACCTACTGTCATATTCCTAATTGATAAAATAAAGAATCAACAGGAGGATCCTGATTAGATTGGGTATATGAGGGACAGGGGGAATACTTAACCAATTTTATTTATTTTTAAACCAGACCACATTATCACCATTAATATTTCTTAATTACTTTAATACACAAATAATACGCTAAATTTTCGTTACAAAGTCACTCAGAGGCACTGAGGTCCTCATATTCTTTTTATAATTATTTCACAGATGCTTTCATAATGCATAATTATTGTAAAGTGAAAGACTCTGATAAAATTTAAAAATGTATCGTATAGGAAGAAGGCGTGTCTGTGGTCCAATCTCAATGGAATTACACAATTACATATCTAATTTGGCGCAAAAATTAAGTATTTGCTGAGATATTTTATATCGTGTTGTATACAGACTTGAAGCAGGTCTTTACGGTTTAATTTCATGCTTCGCTTGATTTTCTGTACCAAATTAACGAATTGACATGAAGGTATTCCTAATTCAATTTGTCCTGTCACCTTGATTATTTTCGTATACAAATAGTATTTAACTCTATAGCTTATCATCTATATATAATTCAATTGCAACATTGCCGAAAATAATAAAAAGAAGATCTAAAATAGCCCGCTAAGTGAAGAAAATTATACATATTTTTCAATACATGGCTTTAGAAGCAACTCGAAAAGCATAACAGCCATAGAAGCCACAAAAAGGCCAAATAGAGCAAATAAGTTGTCTAAATTACAAACTAAACCAATGTAAGTAATGCTAAAAAGTGTATACCGATACTGACTACTCTTGCATATGTAGCAGTGTGTAGAAATATAGACGGTACACACTACTACAATATGTACTTGCAAGTGTAAGAAAAATATAAATTAAGCATTCAGACAACGGAGCAGCTGAAGAACGTATGACTTTAAAGAAATGTATATTTTATATGTTTTGCGCATATGTGCCATAAGGATCTGCTATGTGTAAGTATGGATATACCATTAATCTGTATTAGAAACAATTTTTTTCAATAGTGTACGTGAGTAATTAAGTAAGAAGTATTTAAGATTGCTTGCAACAGATGTGGCATATTGCAATTTTATATATTGTCTTTAAAAATATTATCGGCGAAGAAGTGAATTTTAATTGAGAATTGAAATTAAGTGAGGCCATCTGGGACAAATAGCATGAAATTTGTACGTAATAATTAATTTGATCACTTAATCTTATGTTTTGAAATCTGTGAAAGGATGTGGAGATATATCAGATCGTTACTGATCGTTATGTCAAACCTATATAAGAATATAACAACTTGTGTTTTTGAAAAGATATATCAATTAAATATAGTTGTATGAATGGGGTCAAAACACTACTTTTAACAAAATAAAATGGACACAAGTAAGGAAGGGCTAAGTTTGGAAAAATGTACTATCTCATTATACTTATTTAATTTTATGAAGACAGTTATATATAGTACTGCGGAGCGGTCTCCGGCTTCGCACGGGTTTAAACAATAATTTAAAAAAATAAATTTTTAAACACAGCGTTGCGAAGAGAATGACTTGACAAAACGATTTTTAGTTTCAGATTAAGATTCTCCATCAAGGAGTCTTCTTGATACCCTCACCTGAGAACTATTTCCATAAGGCAATAAATGAATACTGTGAATGTAGCTTTCCAATGTTGAAAGATTTTTGAAATCGACTCAGTAGATTTTGAGTTTATTCATTACAAACATACATACACATCTTTTCTCTTTATAATAGTAGTATAGATATGGTGGCTAGGGTAATTTTTAGACCGAACTTTGAACATTTTCGCCACTAAGCTAAATTTTATTATTAAAATTATACGTGTATTTAATTGTACTCAGATATCTCTTCCCAATATATACCACATACTAAGATAGCTCACAGGATGAAATTTAGAGAAAAACTAATACTATAAGTTAGTATATGGGAGCTATGAGAAGTAATTACCAAATTCTACCCATTTTTGACAAAGAGTCCAATTATTTGAAGAAAAACATTACCTCTGAATTTTTATAAAATATATCAGAGATTTTTCTATATTTTCGGAAAAAAATATCCATAGGTTCTGGGGTTCATATGTAAATACATATAGACCTCTATATCTCACTCGGTTAGTTTTAGTTTATACAAACAATCGTTATGAGAACAAAATTATTATACTCTCTGTGCAAAATGTTTCGAGAGTATAAAAATGACTAAAGTTAATAGTAGCTAGAAATACTAAAAGCAATCCATATTCTATAGAAGAAACGAACTAAATTTCCAGCATATGCGAGTATATTACAAAACATAACTTTCAATTTCAGCAATTTAAAGACATTTTTCCACAGAGACTAAGTGTGAGTAACGTGACGCACACACAAAACTTAAATGCTTATAAAAATAACAACACACACTGGAAAATAAAGAAAGAAAAAATTACCCACAACAAAGTAACACAAACAAGAACATGAAATGAAAATGTAAAAGTCAATGAGGCACAAGTGAAGCGAAGAAGAAGAAGAAGCGAGCTGGTGCATATGTGTGCCAAGCCAAGTCAAGCAGCAGACCGAAACAACGTGTCTCGCCGTCGAGTCAGGAAATTTACCGAGAGCCACAAAGACTAGGACAAACCACATATCGAAAAACTTGCGTTGCAGTGGGCTGGCTTGAGGTTGGCCATTTGGTTGACTAATGAGAAATCAGTCCAAGTTCAAAAGTCTTCTTGGTTGCGTTGAAACGGCTGACCTACTATTGTCGTGTTTTGTTGTAGTTGTTGTTATTATTGTTGTTGTAGTTGTTGCTGCTGTTTTTGCTATAGTGCTGCCTGGAATTCTTGCCAATGCCAATTAAGCGTAAAGGAATTTACGCTACATACACATAAACACATAAGCACATACATATGTAAGTGTGTATGTGTGTGTTTGTGTTGGTAAACAAACACTGCCACAACTTGAAATACCCACAGTATGCAATAATATTACATACCAACGCCTCCAGCAAGGTAGTGAGACCGAACCAGTCAGTGTGGTAGTGTAACCAGTAGCCGGCAACGGCATCTGCTTCACATGGCCAAGAGCAATATTTTAAACCACAAGCGTTACCAAAACCGTAACATAATTTACCTTTAGCTATGCACACATACATATATAAGTAGATAGCTGCATCATATGTGTGCAGGTGTTTCGGTAAATATATTTTAAGCATATATGCTTAAGGTTTGCGTGTGTGCGTAACTTTCCCAACATATTGACTGAGTTTCTTTGGTTGTGGCATGCGATACATGATGCAACTCAGTAGGTGGAGGTGCGGGCGTATTTGCACAATTCTTGATTATATCGAACAAGGTATATAACAAAACATAACTCACTCTGCGGTGAGGCATCAAAGTAGTACGGAAAATCTAAGTTCATTAAAGCAAGTTCCTGACTAAAATACGAATTTTAGAAAATTAGTTCAGTAAGAAAGCTTACTTATGAGCTTTACAATATTTTTCAGTACAAAGACTGAGAAGGTGAAATAAATCCATTTTATAATATTGTACAATACACGTCTGGGCCAAACAAACCTGGAAGATTGAGTCATAAGTAAAAAAGTGCATTTTCCGATTTTTGAAGTTAGCATCCAAAATCGAAATATTTGTCTTCGAAGTTGGAAAAAAGACCTTTTAAAAAAATATTATATTATTATTATTATTTAGTTATTAATCCAAGAAATTAATATTATCTACATTTTCCTCCTACTTCAGTGGTATGTAAAACTTTTCGGTCAAGCTTACATGACAAATGCTATGAAAAATTAGTTTGGGCCAATACCCTGAAAAAAGACAATTTTGCAGTTTGATGTAATTGTTTCTGGAAATAAATATTTGACTTGTATCTATTTCGAACTAATTTGGAATTAGTATATTTTCGACCAAAATCTGAAAATTGAAGACTCAAAAGTACTTGAATCTACAAGTCATGCCGTGCTTTAATTAAAAAAAGCACACACACTTTAGTACCGGACATTCGGATTTTTACTATAAAACAATTTTTAATATACAACAGAATTAATCTAAAGGATAAACATGATTCCAAAATAGTGAACATCATATTGAGTTAAGGCTTGTGTTTGCATGTTTGCTATTCAGGAAGATATAATCGAAAGGTGTACCACGACAAAATTTAGACCAGAGAGTCTTCTTTACTGATAGATGAGCTTCTCTCAGCAGTTTTGTATAAAAATATCTCAAACTTGGACATTATTTGCCAAACAGTTATTGCTATTTCAAAGAAATGGGTCGTATTCGAGTATAACTCATCCAGGATAAGACTAAAAAACCAACTCATGTTTGGTCGAAACAATTCCAGATGATCCATGTCTAGAATCTTACTTCAGATTTAAGTTAGAATCGACTAAGACTATCGATCAGTTCCAGATAATCCAGGTCTAGAATTTTACTATAGATTTTAGTTAGAATCTAAGCTTATCTTGAGTCATATGGTATGGAACAGTCCATATAGAGAGGTGACGAAAATATATATCTACGATACTAGCAGAAAAAGAGAAAACCGTTCACTAAAAAAATTCAATGAGAAGGTTTTGGTTTCTTGTAGAGCGAACTATTTCAGAAACGTATATAGGTATGGGATTGCAAAATATTTTCTAACTAATCGCTTGCTTCCTCGTGCATTCGCCAGACTAAGGTTATAGCACCTTCGGCGAACCTAGCGAAGTGAATGCAATCGACATTTGCCGACTTAAGAACTTTATAATAGAGTCCAGCCGCTTTGCCAAATCATAAGGGTCTTGGAGATCCAGAAGATTTGAGTATCACAAAGTGCTGTCTAAGTGAGACTATCTGCAGTTGCGAAGATCTACCCCTTGATCTAACTTAACATATCATTTGATGTATTGATTGAAAATCATTTATTTTCGACTTATTTACGGTTAGTTTGCTCGACACTGGCTTAATTTAGTAGCCTGAAGAATCCCTTCAGAAGTATGAAACCTAAATCTGCCCATATCACTAGTGTTTCGGATGCCACAAGTTGCCTAACCACAAATACCATCTCCAAGGCATACAAACCACTCGACCAAAAATCTACCTAAAATACTTATTACGCTTACAAAGAGAACACGCTTATAAGACCAAATAAAAGCAAATTTAGACAAATGTGTGCGACAATGTTGTTGTTGTTGGAAAAAGGCACGCGCTAGTCACACTACTAACTCACACGCTCACTCAAACAAACAACTTACTCAATGATGCATGACAGTTAAAAGGAAATATAAACAAAAAACAAGTACATACATAAAAGTGGCAACAACTATGAATATTACCAACATCAGCAACATCA
The DNA here is from genome assembly GCF_028554725.1 of Zeugodacus cucurbitae. Lineage (NCBI taxonomy): Eukaryota > Metazoa > Arthropoda > Insecta > Diptera > Tephritidae > Zeugodacus > Zeugodacus cucurbitae. The sequence goes on from NC_071670.1 coordinate 50,120,358, forward strand.
TTACCACCTATTGTCAATGAGTAACGTTATGCACACCTTGCGCAACGAAACACAGCACAACAACAATAACAACAATAAAAAGTTGAAGTATGAGTTGAAAAAGCACAGTGGAGGCAAAGCAAGGCGAAAAAAAAGAATGCGAAGAAAAGCCGGTGAAATTCTCAAGGGTAAACGCATGACTGGGCGAAAGATGAATGGAAGATGGCACAGCGGATGACAGCAATTGAGGCGGAAAGTCTGCATGGATGTTGCCAATACGACGGATATTACTAATGTATCGTTTGCGCTGAGGTTGTTGGTTTTGTTGTTTTACTCTTTTCTACTTTCTTATTATTCGTGTGCTTTTTTTCTGCCGCCATAGCACTGATTGCTGCTGCAACTGTTGATGCTGTTGCTAGCCGATTTTTTCCACTTTTGTTGCTTTGCTCTATCCTTGCTTGCCGTTTCCAGGTTAAATAACAAATTTCCATATTTCTCATGCGCAATCACTTTTTCACATGCTCGTTTTGTTAATTTTTTTTTTGTCTTTTTCGTAGTCAAGCCCCATGTGTGTAACTCTATGGATTTACTTATTGGCCTTACTGCCGCAGCGAGTTGAATAAAGATATGCGAAACGGTAAATATGTATGCAAACGCATGTGTTTATATAGTAGCAGCAGCTTGCGCTTGCAAACAAGCAACTTGACAGGCTCACACAAGAGGCTTGTGAATTAAGTGCGAAATAGTATCAGGCATATCCGGTTGGCGTTGTTGATCCTTTAGAGGGTATGTAGTTGCACGGCATGCAAAATATTGACGGTGATAACGCTTATTTCCACATGTGATAACTCACGCACATACATATAAACCACTATAAGTATGAACCCATGCAAAAAATGGTTTACTCGGCGAACCTCCAGCTTATCGGCCGTAAGTGCCTGAATTGCCAGCGCTTGTGTAACCTCACCTAGTGGTTAAAACTTCCTTAAATTTTCATAGCAATGCATTTTTTACACAATTCCTCTCCATATGGAAAAGTTTTATATAATGGCCTCAAAAATGCGCCTCATATACGTGGCATTCTTGGTAGGGTAATAAGCATTGTGGTGCAACACATTTGAATTACCATAGTGAAAAACTTTATGCAAACATAAGTATGCAGATGCATGTCAATATAGTACAAATATGTATGTACATATGTAAACCCTTAAAAATGTCCGCTTCAAGGCTAGGTGGGTGAAGTTATATTAAAAACGGCACTTCTTTTTCATTCCCAGAAGTGAAACTTTAAAATGATTTATAGCAATCAAAACTATTTAAAAACGTTGTCATGCATTTGTGAGCAAGAAAAAATATGAAACGTTTTTCATAATTATTTTTACAGTGAGTCGCATTGCCGTTCTTGAGATTCAAATGGTAAATAAATCAAATCAGACTTATTATTACTTACACAGGTAATATAGTTCAGTAAATGCCTTACAACTTGGAACTTTAACTACTATATACATATAAGTCTTGAAAATCACAGAAGAGACAAAAAACGTAAATACAGTGGAACTTCCATAAATCGAAAATCTCCATAACTCGAACTACATAACTCTCTCATAAACTCATACAAATTTCCTTCCATAACTCAAACTTCTTTAACTCGAACTCTTGAATAGGCAATAGAAGTAAAATTTCATACAAATTTCCTTATATTAATCGAAGGTCATAATACATAATTTAAAATTTTACTATCGAGGCAGAATTTTAAAAGAGCCTCTCTATATCGTAAGGAGGCGAACAAAAAACAAACTAATTTATAACTCTCTTTTAACTCGAAGTTCTTTTGTGGATTATGGTGTTTCGATTTAGAGAAGTTCCACTTTAAATAAAAATAACGGGAATTGTAAAAGTTAATCAGGGGTCTAGAGTGTCCAATTGTAATTTTTGTATTATGTTGACATATGTACATGCCCCTGAAGTATGATAAAATTGTACAGCTGTAGTCGTTGCTTGCTTTGTTTGAAGCAGTCTCTAAGATTAGACGTATTACTTGTTCGTGAATTTTTGACCAAAAACAATTTTATAAAGACTGACTGTCTGACCTGTTCCTATTTTTACACATTTCGTACCTTTTATGAATAGCCTTACTTCAATCACCCTTTTCAATTAACTAATAACGGGTACAATTATTAGGTCTACAACTTTGCTTCCGCTTTCTTCCAATAGATGTCTCTAGGGTCAATCACTGGTCGATTAAATCGATTTTTTTTATATCGATCTTGGACATTTGTGTCAACATTAACACAACAAAATTTTGTAGAGATCTGTTTGCATCCCAAACTTTTTCTCAACTGAAAATGTCACTTTTTGAGCCGAATTATCGACATTTGCGGGAAATTTTGCTTTTCTTTTTTAATTCCAAGAAAAGTGCGGATGCGGTTCATCGAATGCTTAGGATGCTGACCAAAGTGAAAAAAAGCCTTAAATTTACAAAAAAAAAACGGCGGAAGCAAAGTTGTACACCTAATATTAATGGGAAAATGGATTGGTTCGACACTAGGAAATATATTTCCATCGAAAACAAGATTTTGTCAAACGAAAAGAATTATATTCTGTTCACTGCACTTCTATAGTAAACATTTTTATTACTTGGGTTAATCATGACAGCAAAAGATCTTTTTTACCTTGAAAAGTTTTAAACCTAATATACCATACTCTACCCTCTACTACCGCCCAGATTTAGTAGATCTGCCAAGAAATACTAACTGACAGTGTTTCTCAAAATTATTTGAATATTTTTGTTGCTCGGCTGTAACAATAAAATTACAGTACATGTGGCTAGATATAGAGCATATTCTTGCCAATCAACTAATGAATTCATAAATTTATTGATGAAATAGAAAAATGATATTCAAATGATAACATTTATAAGCTGAAAACATTTTTGAACAGTATATATATGTAAGTAAAAATTTCATAGTTGCAAGATAGACATGACCTCCAAACTCCCGATACTCAAAATAAAAATTTTGCATATAATTTTTTTAATATATACATGCATATATGTATGTAAATATGTATTACATTATCTAAAATGAACCACTTGAACCATATTCATGTTTGTATATGTCTACATATATTCATTACTATGTTGTATATTCAAATATCAACAAAATTCTAAAATGTTCACGCTACCTTTCATTCTTTAAAAGTGAATGACAACAATGTCCAAATATATCAGCAAAACTATTAAAAAGTTTTCAGATATGTATGTTTGTATTCTCTTTACAAAAACTACATAATTTTATACACACATACATACATACATATGTACGAATGCTGATAAATATTTTAAGATTGAAAAAACCCAACTAAAATTGCCAAATTTATCAGTGATTTTGTTTGTACTAAATAAAAATTAATTTGTACTGTGCATTACAAGCTTGTAGAACAAACAACAAATAAGCACAAACACATAGATACACAATTATGTATAAACAAACAAAAGCGAATGCTTATTGATAGAACGTTTGTCGGCATGCGTAATGCTTTGCTCATGTGACGCACTCATAACATGTGGGGATATAGCTCAGTGGTAGAGCATTCGACTGCAGATCGAGAGGTCCCCGGTTCAAACCCGGGTGTCCCCTGAATTAAATTTTTGTTTTTTTTTTTTTATTTATTTTTAAATAAGGATTTTATGTTGTTATTTAAATTATTATAAAGAAATAAAGCGAATTTTGTTGCTATTGAGAAAACTATATGAATATTTAGCAGAGTAGCCAAATTGAAACAAGATGAAATAAGCAATTATTCACGATTGGGAATGAAATATACAAAATGTGTTTAGAAATAAGAATATAAAAATTTAAAACATAATAAAAAAGTATAAAATATATATGTATGTATAATACTTAGTAAAGTAAATATAAAAATAAGTTTGTAAGTATATTAATACCGTCAAATTATTACCAAAAACCGTTGATATTGCTTAGAATTAGATATTTATCCTTTTTAGACTAGAATATATTAGACCGTAATTGAAAAACAAAAAGAAAAAAATATTACAAATTAAAATAAATAAATATTAAAAAATTTCAAAATATAAATAAAAAATAAAATCACAAAATTAAAAATTAAAAATAAAAAAACCTAGAAATTTAAAATAAAAATAAACTTAAAAAATTGAAAAATTAAAATAATAAAAAATAAAATTTAAAAATATTAAAAACTAAACATCTTAAAAATTAAATAAAACTTCACTTAACCGAAGGTACAAAAAAAAAAAACAAAAAATTCGCCTAAGCGTTTAAGTAAATGAACCTGTCAGATTTTGTAAATGTAAATTTGATCACTTTTTCATTTTGTCCATTTGTATCATTCAATAAAATATAAAAAGAATTTCAAAATGTTTAAAGTATAGATTTAAAATTCCAATAGAAGTACAATTACGTAGAGATCGAACTCAATTAATTTGTTTTTGGAAATACTTAAATAAATATCAAATTATTCCCATAAGCTCTATTAAAAACTCAATTCTTTGGAAATTGCTGAATTATTAATATTTCAAGTGAATAACAAAAACTAACAACGTTCCAAATTATTTAATCGGGCCGAATTCAATTTAAAAATAAATCGAACGTACTTAGGCAAATTTATTACTTTATTCTTAAAAAACCGGATATCTCCTCCAAATTACCTTTTCACCTTATTTATTTAGTTTTAGTATTTATTGATATTTAATGTATTTAAAATTTTCAATAATCGCCTGAGATAAGCCTTTCACTACAATTTAATTCATTCATTCATTTTGGTTTTATAATAATAAACTTGCATAAAATATAATACAATTAAAAAGTAAATAAATAAGATTTAAATAAAATAAAATCGTAATTTGACTCACCCTGCTCTTTATATTACTTGAAATATAAATTACTCAAAACTACTCTCCAATTCCTTTTGCTCCATCGCTAAAAATGGCGTCTGAAGTTTGGCTACTCGTTGCTTTTTCGCTAACAAAATTTTTCACAACTTCTTGATGCTTTTGGTACTAAGATTCAACAAATGTCGGCCATCTTGTGAAGCTGTATAGCAATTAGCTGCAAAGTAATTTTGTGTATTAGCATATGTAATGGGACAATTAAAACACTTATCATACCTTTTTGCTTTTTCGGCGATGCGTATACTCATACTATATATTGTATGAATGTTTAATGCAATAATTATTGTCGCAACCGCAACAAATATTTATTCGATACCCAATAAAATCGTTCACGTTAAAAGAAACACAACTGAACCACGCAGATGCTTAGATGAGACTGAGGAAGTGGAATTACAATGTACGGATATAACGAGTGAATTTCACAGATAATCGGTGGAGGCATTCCTTTGACAAGGAATACTTTTCCAGTAAGATAAAAAATCAGCATACAAGTATGCTACAATTATAAATCTTCATCAATTATATCGTAAAATTAGAGAACGTATTACGCTCTTTGCTTAAATTTTACGATATACTATTTCTTCAATAAGCAATTATTGCATACATTTCGGCGATAATGTTGGAAACCTTTTTGAAAGCACTCTCTCAAATTCTAATGAACTTCTATCCATTTAACTTTGAAAAGATTAGTTATTTTAGTACATCCCACGGAAAGGGAAATTTAACATTAACTTCCTTTCCACCAACAATTAGTCCAACTACATACATATAAATATGTACATGTATGTATGTAAATAGGTAGTACTTCATCTCACATCATGCAATCAACGGTGAGCGTTTGCGGTAGATATGCTAGCGGGTATGTAATGTGACAAATCGTATCTGCTAAGTGCTAATTTTTGTGTGCACAAGCATAGCAGTATATGCAAATGAAAATTTGAAATTAATTGCAATCAGCTGCTATCCAAACGAGTAACGAGTGTTTCTATTTCTGGCACAACATTGTTGTAATGTGATTTTGTTGGAGAGATGGTAGAGAGTGAACACTGATTATAGTACTTTAGTGGACAAGCAGTAACTATTTTTTTTTAATTATTTCAATTAGAGGGTGAGTCAATGAATTGTAAAACTAAATATAATTATAAACATAAGTAAATGTAATGTAAACATAAGTAAATAAAAAACAAAATAAAATAATGTAATAAAAAATAATGTTTAATAATTTTCCAAAATAAAATTATAAAAATAAATAAATAAAAATAAAAATAAAAAGTTAAATTAATATTGAAATTAAATAAAATTAATATTAAAATTAAAATTAATTAAAATTAAAATAAAAAAATAATTTAATAATACATGATAATTTAATAAACTAATTTTTAGTTCATATTAAAATATGTTTGAAGAAATCTTGAAGATTGCCAATGTTTCAACTTTTTTAAAATAATAATATAAAAAGAGATATATGTATCATGGGCAATGAAATTCAAGTTAAAGAAATAGTGTTGCCACCTGTTTATTATTTTTAATTAAAATATAATATGGATTTCAGAGGGAGTTATTCATTAGAAAAGTTGCTGCTTTTAAAATATTTTCTACACGGTTGCCATCTATTTACATAAATAGTAACTTAAGTATTCTAGACATTGTTTTTAAGGATTCAAACATCAACTATTTTGGTATTGGACCAAAACAATTTTAAAGTCATAAGAAAAAAGGAATTTCTAGAGTCTTTGTTTTAATATAATGTTTTTTTGAGGGTCTTACATTGACCCCCTATAGCATCTATCATATCAGCTTGACCGAAAAATCATTGAAATAAGCGGAAAGAGTGGATGATATCCATATTTTTACTTTTTTAAGAACTCACATTCTAAGATTTATATGTATGATTACAAAAACTTAATTTTGAAATTCGAATTGAAATATTTCGATTTCGAAGCTAACTTCGAAAAATTGAGAATTTACTTTTTTATGTTTGTATGTCGCAATCTCTCGAAAAAAATTGAAAGTGAATGCTACACAGTGTAACAAATGGACTTGTTCTATATGAAATTGCGAAGAGATATTTCTGTATATATCTGATGTACTATACATATGTTGTTGTAAATATGTACCTAATTTGACTTTTATCGTAATTTTAACGATAATAATTGTAACCAACAGTAGAGTAGGTCGTGTGTTCAAAATGCTCCCTCTGGTGCAAAATATTGTTGTAATTCTGTACTGTTCCTTCCACATAGTTTTCGCTTTGCCACATTTAATGGCATTTGCTTTCGCACAATGACGCGTGACGTCACTGTCCGTGTCGTTTATTTCAAGAAACCATTAGCAATATTAACATGCCAATGACCGCAAAAAAGTGCTTAGTCACCAAACAGTGTAGGAGCGCTGGACCAACGGACCAATGTCAAATGAGCGAATGTATTCATTGGAAAAGTGAAAATGCAAATAAAATGGGGGAAAGTGAAAATATCACCAAAAAAACTAAAAAAAAAAACAAATAACCACAACCACACTTTACATAGAATTTTATGCGAAAAATTTTGTCCGCACTTCGACTTTGGCGCACTTCTTCGTTTTTACACAATTTTCAATAAATATTTTTTTGGTAATCACAACATGAAATGCGCCATTCAAGCATAAAATATTACAAACATATTTACTGGCTGGCGGCCGTTGGTGCCGACGCATTACCAAAATGATGGACCGCACAAAATGAGTGTTCTTCGGCTTACGTTGCGGTTGCCGTGGCGCAGAGCCTCTGCGAGTGGCCAATATATAGTACATATTAACAGACATTTTCAGCTTGACTGCGACTGAGGTGTATAAAATTTGCACTTGTTGACTTGTGTAACGGGTGCGAAACGGCCTGTGTGGATGTACCGTTGGAATTTAGAGGAGGGAGTGGAGTGGGTAAGTGAGTTATGGCCTTGATTTCGAGTTGGTTGCGCGCAAGTGCTTTTTAGCTTTCGCGCCACATAAAATATCTGCAAACGGCGGCGGCGGCGGCGGCTGTTTTTTGCCTCTCATTAACAAGTCGTTATGCTGACAGCACACGGCAGAGAGCACACAGAGACACAAGAAAGAAAGTTACAGCGCAAAGAGGAGTAAGTTGGCTGCAGGTTGACGCTTCGATACACAAGCAATTATTTGCACATTCGATACATACTTATATACCGAAATGTACGGGTGTGTTCAAATACAAATTTTTAGTGCGCCAAAATTTTCAAGAAATAAATGGAGTTTACAGTAGAAACTCACAGAAACACACACAAGCATAACTACTGATTTGATCAGCACACACTTTGAGCCAATCAAGAGGATGTACAAACAGTGGAAGAAGAAGCAGTGGAGGAAGAAGAAAGAACAAGCAGAAGACAGCACTTGTGCATGAGTTGAGCGCCGCTGAAAGCAGCAAACTTTGATAATAACATTACCAATACTCCACTTCACTCCCAACAGAACTTTCCGCTTTTTTTTCTACTGTCTGCCATCAATGGCGCTTTACACGCGCTTACTTCGCGCACTGCTTTTTCACTCTCGACATTCACTTTCGCCCTCGCCCTCAAATTGCGAACGGATGACCTCAATACCGGTTGCCATTGCTGTGGGCTGCCTGTGCGGCCAGCCAGGCAGTGGGCTAGTGGCTGCCAGTGTTGACGACGTTGCTGCCGCTGCTGCTTTTTAAGTTGTGGTATTTGAGTTTTGGGAAAAGTTTAGCTGGTTATGCTTGAGGTTGTCGTTAACAGCGCATAATATTGCTTTGCGCGACGATGTTAGATAAGATACTAAGTATGACAGCTTCTCTACTTCCACTACTACCACTTCATACTACTCTTTGCCATCGTCGCTTTTACGCTTGCGGCGCATACTTTCGTAAATGTTTTTATAGTAAATCTTATTAAAAACTCGCGCACTTTGTTGAAAAGAAACAGGTGCCTCTCACTGCGGAAGTTGAATATTTGCTTTGCTCGCGAAGAATTCGATCAATTTGTTGTATTCGTTGTATTTGTTGTCTACAAAGTACAAGCGTTCGTTGGCTGTTCGAATAGCTGGCATAAATTCTGTGCAATTTTAACTATTCACCTACAAAAACCTACATTTCTCACTAACAATTCATTGCCTGAAACTTTTGCCAAACAGTGTGATTTGTAAGGTATACAATCAGTGTGTGGAGTATAAAAAAAATCCAGTTCTCCGAAGTAGGAAACCTTTTATATTTAGCGCACACGTGCGTGGCAGTGACTGATTATCTAATAAAATTTTGCTGGAAAATATTTACTCCTACTTGTTTACTATTTTTATTTGAAAATGTATTGTTGTGTTATTACACTGTTTTATATTTCTGAAAGCTTTGCGCCTACTGCGCTATTTTAGCTCTTATGAAAGGAATATTTATTTTGGTTAGGTCTTTCACTTTAACCAAGAAACGAAAAATAATAGAACTGAAGAGCTGCCATTGATTTTAAAGTTTAAACCGACATTAACCAAATAGAGAAAGAGAGCGAGAGCTGCCCAAAAGTCTTCTGTCCACTCTAACAATAACTTCAAAAACTCCCAAGAATATACCATAAGCCAACAGTTATTTAGTAGCCAGGAATATGTTTCGAAAATTCCAAATCATTTCGTGGTAAAACCCCGACCCAGATATGACATATACTATGAAAGAGAATAACTAATAATAAGTTCATATATGATGAACACCAGATTAGATATATTCTTTTTTCAAATGTTTAATTTATATGATGAAGTAGCTACTCAAAAACTCCCACACTTCCATTTGTTGGATTATATTAAGAGTAGAACCAGAAACTAGTTAAACCCGAAATGTGCATATCCCAATAGAAACATGGACAGTATTATGAATGTTAGTTATATAGCTTTTGATTCATCAATCAATCGAAAAATTTAGCTATTACTTTTCAATTTGCTGTACAGTTTTTCAGATATATCAAAGAAGGGCTAATGGTTAAAATAAATAATAGCTTTGAATAACAGACATGCTGAAAAGTTCGTATCGTTTCTATGAATGGGTACCAACTGAACCTGGGGCCTAACCTTCAAAAGACACGTGTATAAATATCAGGATCTGATAATTGGTTGGGGAGATAGTATTTTGAGTATTATTGTTAGTTTTAATTAAAAAGGGGAGGACTGGTTAATGAGTATTATCCGGGTTTCGGAACAGTTGAAACGACCATACGTAAGTGGTTTGCTATATTCCGTAAATGCCAAAAAGGTCTATTACGGACGAAATCATTCTATTAAAAAGTCCATCAAATGAATATAATATTTCTCTAAAATGATAGAATTAGCTGATGCTTAAATATATAAAAGGATCACGTTGGGTAATACGTTTATAAAAATGTTTATAACCGAAAATTCTGTGTGAAATGGGTGCAGTGCGAGTTCACTGAAGACTAAAGATCAAAATGAATGGTTGAGTCTGATAAATTTACAAAGCTGCGACTATCATACGGCGTTGGAAAGCTTGAAGAATGAAAGCGTGGAAAAGACCCCATTTGATGAATAAGAAAGTATATTCATCAGGACAATGTACACTGTCACAGGTCAATGAAAAATTATTACAAAATTACATTAATTGGATTTCGAATTTCCCACACACATCCACTGTATTTTCTAGAACCGAATTTTTTATGTTCTCAGGCTTCAAGATATCAAGATATTTGTTGAAAAGAAATGAGCCTTATTTTGAAGCAAAATATATTTGTACTATGAAAATATTATCGAAAACCTGAAAGTTTGTCTTAATCGGTGTTTCGCTCTCAGCGGATATAATGTTGAATAAAAAAATCGAATTTTACGAAAAATTGTGTTTTTCTATAAAATAATAACGAACTTTTCAGCTTGTCTGTTATACAAAGATAGGTGCTTGGCAGAGCTTACTTACTAAACACAATTATATTTACTTTTTATCACTTACTATTTTTTTGGATCACATATATTTGTATATAATTTTACATACCTGTAAAGAAAGAAAGTAAATAATAATTAGTTACATATATATTTCTTTAACGAGATTGTATATAAATATTATATATACATATAATCTTATGGAAATATAAAATAGCAACAATTGTTATAATAATAATAATAAACGTTGTCTATAAAGCAATTTTTCTATTCTGCATTAGGTCGATTCTTTAAATCCATTTTTAAACAAATAAATATAACTTGAATTGTGGAGAATGTACAAATCTTGCGTTTGTTGGACTAAAGCCACGCAATGTGAATTTAACCATTTTTATAAAAATCTATGCAATTTCAAGACAGATTTTGGCATTACAGTCGTATGTCTTTTAAAACCTTTGATTTGTTGTAACACAAAATGAAAACTAGATTGACAAAACAAAGAACAGAAAAAGGTCACTTCAATAGTTTTCATCATCGTAATCGTCTCACCGTTCAGCAGTCCAAAGACTTACAGTAGTGAAATCTAAAAAATCTCTTGATGCTTCAAAGGTTATACATTCTAGAATTATGAAATTAGTTGCTTCGTTGATAATTTTCCTCCAAACTAGTCGAAGAATAAGGAAAATCATTGAAGCCCAGTCACTATAATATTTGAGCATTGCAAACTTGATTATTTGACGAGGTTTCCACCGCTTTGAATACTCAGTAATATTTCTCCTTCGATGACCATAATTAATATGGTTTTAAAACCGTAAAATTCAAACGCGATAAATTGACTGTTGTTTAATATCGATGAGGTGTGTTTTCAATGCATTGAAGAAAACTTAAATAGTCATAGGATGTCGATTTCACACTCACTTGATTGACAACTGAGGCAAAGTATTGCCACAAATTCTCATGAAAATGGAAAGATAGTTGTTTAAATGAGTTTGATTCTGACGTAATGACAGTCGTACGTAATACAGAAACGTCATCTATAAGCAAACATCATACGCCCTAGAGTTGAATTATGACACATCTTTACAATGCCCCCAAATTTTGACAACCATAATGACAGAATTATGACACTGCTTAAGGGGCTAAGTGGGTTTCTGGTTTTGGAAAAAGGTAATTTTTACAAATGTTTTAATTATATGTACACTTATATGTTTCATTTAAGGGGATACATGGGTTTTGTTGGATAAAAAAGGCCTATTTTCAATATTTTTATACTCTCACAACAAAAGTTGCTAAAGAGAGTATTATAGTTTAACTTGAGTAAAAATTAAGATATCTTGACGAAACTTGGCACCAATATTCTTTGGCACCATAAGACGATCAAGTTCGAAAATGGGCAGAATCGGACCATTGCCACGCCCACAAAATGGCGAAAACCAAAAACACATAAAGTGTCATAACTAAGCCATAAATGAAGATATAAAAGTAAAATTAGGAATAAAGGATCGCACTAGGAAGGGCATATTTGGATGTAATTTTTTTGGGGAAATGGGCGTGGTCCCCGTACACAAATCGGGTATTTGTATTTAACTCGCAAACCAATAAAGCTATATAAACCAAACTTTCTGCAGTCGGTTCTCTTACATACCCCATCACACACCATGAAAATAGTTGAAATCGGATAATAACCACG